>NW_005871407.1:421053-495387 GCF_000147115.1 Myotis lucifugus | reverse complement strand
GAGAGATAGAAACATCAACCATGAGAGAGAATCACCGATCACTGCATTTCTGCAATCCCCACAATGGGGATTGAGCCCATAACCCGGGCATATGACTTGACCGGGAATTGAACCATGACCTCCCGGGTTCATAGGTCAATGCTCAACCACTGAGCCATGCCGACTGGGCTAAATTAATTTTTATTTCTGAAGATAAATATTCATTATTTGCCAAATTAGCTTCCTTAATTCCAAACGTTTTTGTATTATTGGAAAAAAATTTCCATTGGCTTTTGTGTAGTATGAATGTGGAAGAAGAAAAGGGGCTTTTTGCTTATTAAAAAAACTAGAGGCCCAGTGCATGAAATTTGTGCACGAGCAGGGTCCGAAGCCTGGCCGATGATCAGGGCCACTCTGTGGGGCAACCAGCGGGGCAATCGGGGGGCCCTGCTGGCACCCGCCTTGGCCAACCTGGAGCTGCCTGCTCGTCAGCCCTTCCCCCGCCACCGCCTCTGGTTGCCTCCTTCTGCAGGGTGACCAGTGGGGCGATTGGGGGGGGGGGCGGCTGCTGGCACCCACCTTGGCTGGCCTGGGGCCTGTGAGCTGGAGGCAGCTCCTGCATTGAGCAACTGCTCCATGGTGGTCAGTGTGTGTCATAGCGACTGGTCGTTCCACCGGTCGTTCCACCATTTGGTCGATTTGCATATTAGGCTTTTATTATATAGGGTTATTTATTATTTTTCAGACTCCCAGGCAGTAATACAGTCTTCTTTGTTTCTAATGTTTTTGATGATTATTTAGATAATCTGAATACCACTAATTCTCTATATATAATGATTGTGATATTTCACTGTTAGACTCAGTGTTACTCAACCATTGTGTTTGTCATTTAGGGACATCATGTCCCATCCATAAAATGTATTACATATTATCTCATGCATATAAATTACTCATAAATTGAGAACTCTTTTATGATAGATTCTGAAACATAATTTTCCTTAATTCACTGACTTTAACATTAGTATTTATCAGACTTAAAAACAGCAAGATTGTCTCTATAAAATAAATAAGTTCAGATGTAATTATAAATAATATCTTACAGGAATAAGTTGCCTATGAAAAATATTGATTTTTTAAAAAGTTACTGTATTTTAATTATAAAATTTTCAAACTTTAAGTAAATACATATCTAATTTTTCTTAATATTGGCACATATAGCTTCAATAAAGCACCTGTCATGTTACTGCATCTCGCTTCTGTACAATTTAAGGTCATTCAGTTTTGATAGCTTAGAGCAAAGATTGATAACCCTTAATCTTTGTTAAGCTTCTTTATTGAAGACCATCAAGATTTAATTTTTTAAAATCTTACCACTTGGTAGATAAATGGCTTAGGAGTCCCATTCTTTTCTAACTTTCCTAATTAATCAAAATGTCATTTTGAGAGGGCATGGAATGAGAGAGGGTGTTTTTGGTTTTTTTAATCCTTCTAAGCTAACTCTTAAAAATATGTTTTTTATCAATGTCAACTCCCAGATAATGTCATCTGTGCTAATCCCTAAACCTCTCTACTCTAGTGCTTTAAATTGTCTTTTCTGTTGATTTATCAGACAAGTGACCCTGGCCTAACCCTGTCAGCTTTAGTTCAGAGAAACTCACAAAAGATAGGCCTCTGATCTGACAAATTGATTGGCTGCAAGGAACAGTTTAACTGGAAAAGGATCTCCCTAAGAAGTGATAAAGGCCTTTTATTCCCGGCTTATAGTTTTGGTATGTGGGCAGAATTTATAAAATGTCCCACAGGCGAAGGCAATATTATGAGTAATCTGGAAAGCTGAATATAAAGGGAAGCAATAAAAGGCCTACATATTTCTGGTTAATAATAGTTCTGAGAGTATCAGCAACTATATTTTATTTAAAAGCCTTTAAATGGAGGTTAATTGAAAATGATCATCCTAATTAGAAAACAAATGTTAAAATTCTCTTAGTGTGTCAAAGCTGACTTTAATGAGAGCATAATGATTAGGTATGAGGAAAATAAATTGCAATCTATAGAAAAGCTATTAATCAGATTATAGAACAGGTTCACTCAATGTCCTTGCTCTAACAAAGTTGTTGAAATACTTCTGTCCATGGCATTTGTGTCTTGTCATATATTTTTGCTATTAGCAATCAACACTCTAGTAAATTTTTATCCAACTAGAGGCCCAGTGCACAAATTCGTGCACATTGAAATGAAATTAATTAGATGAAATATTTTAATATCACTATTCACCCTTTCTCTATAATAGAAGTGTCAACCAAATTTATGATCAGCAATGACAGATGGAAACACACATGAGCGATTGGCACCAGCGACAGCTTTACATAGGGAGATAAACTTGTTTAATTAGACCTGCTTTCTGATTTAACTAAACTTTTTCCAGACCAATGAAGTACCCCAACTTCTTTTTCAGGTAATTGTCAGCAACACAGCAGTAAATATTAACACAAAGCAGATTATTATTGTAGATCATGCAGGGAGAACAAAGGGTAAAATATTTAACTGCAGCAGTGTTTGACTATATTCTGTGCAGTGAGAAAACCTGAAGTCCTTTTCAAGGTCCACCATTTCTTACTTCTTTCCAGTCAGGTCAAGTTTCTAAACTTTCTAAATCTCCATTTTTCTGCTAATGAAAAGAAAATAGGATTCTACCAAGTCTCCTATCTACCTACTCCAGGACTTCTGTGAGGATCAGATGAGGCACTTGAAAACACTGTACAGACATTTGTTAAAGTGCAAAATGTTTGCACCTGACTATAAAGCAAATCATGTTCCTGGGCTGAAGAAACTCAAAGGAGCCTAGTTGCTAGGGAGAGGAAGCCGGGCACTGCTATGTGACATCCTTACCTGGTGCCCATAGCCACCGTTTCTGGGCTGGGCTGGGCTGTTGGCCACATTTTGCACCATGGGGTCTCGGCAGCATTGGCTGCAATTTGGTGGGCTGTCGCTCCGGGGTGGTGGCAGGGCCTGTTTCCCACTTTGGGGAAGCCGAGTGTTGGTTTGTCCTCACCAGGTCTCTGATGGTGTTTCTTTGTAAATGGCCAGTGCACGTCACAGCAGCTCCTGCATTGAGCATCGGCGCCCTGGTCGTCAGTGCGGATCATAGCAACCGGTCAGATGGTTGGAGGGACACTTAGCATATTGTCTATATATAAATATATATTTCCCTCAGGTTTTAAGAATTTGATAATTTTTTTAAATCCAGAAAGATATTAAACAAATATAATATCCAAAGGATTTATTCTTCAGAATACTTGGCTATTTCAATTATATTATGCAGTAAGATTAGGACTATTCTTATCTTTGTTTTCCCTTGGCATTTCTTTCCTCTTTACCTTCATTGTATTTTTCACCCCCTTTTTTTGCATCTTTCATTTTTGCCTATACTGTTTCATAAAACATGTGTACTAAATGAACTGCAGCCTGTATATCCCTTTGGTACCTGGGTACATTCATGATGACCTGTTTCTTTCTCATAATGTATGCACATCTGAGTCCAAGATTGAGGATGGAGAAAATGATTATACCTTTTAATTGACAGAGCTGCAGCATCAATTTAACATTGTAAAATGATAGCATATATGTTCTTAGTCCTCCCTCTTTCCTGGAATATTTATGTGGTGACTAAAAACAGGAAAAGTCATCCTGATGTCAGACAGTTAAAATAATGCATAATGGTGACATCAGAATTGAGAGTTTAGCTGTGCAACAGCAAAGTTTACATGGAAAATCCTGTGCCTATTCTAACAGCCATCCTAGGACTGGCATGACTTTGTATGTTTTCATGATAGTTAGCCTTTACTGATTTCTATTTTTATTCTAATTTGGTTCTCTGGCCTTCCTGGCAATCATGTTATCCACATGGTCATTTTATGTTTCCTTCTATTTCTACAAACTTCATTTAGAGTAGATTTGCGTTATTGGCAGATGCCCAATCAATTGTTTTTAGATGAGAGAAACAAAGACTCTAAATTGACAGACTCATATTTTTAGGTTAGGTCTTTGGGATGGTGTTGAAGATGCTTTCCAAGAGTGAATAGATGTCCATTACTTGGAATTACAAACTCTGATCTTTTCAATGGCTACTTTAAACTAATTTTCAAGCCATTCAAAAATATTATAAACAATACAAAATAAATTCTTTACATAGTGCCTAGCATAGGCATACATACAATAATTTTTCATTAATTTTTTGAAAGCTTAGCAATTACCAATGTATAAATTTGCTTAGTATTTTCAAGTTATATATAAGAAAGTTATATATTTTCAAGTTATATGGTCAGAAAAACTTACTAGGACTCTTTTAAGCCATACTTTAAATGAAATATCTGAAAATATCTGGACAACTTACTGATATTTGGTCAATAATTCTGTTTTAAAATATTTTATAGTTTATTTTAAAATTTGATATGCTCATTGATTTTTTTTTAAAATTCACCACTTTTTAGAAATTACCTAATATTTATAACATTATTTTCAGGTTTATTAAATTAATCTCCACTTCTAGGAAAACTAATAGTGTAGCAATGTGAACCCTTGGCAAACTTTAACATTTAATTACCTAATATCATATTAGTCATAATGTTTTCTTTTGTAGAGTAATGCTGGATATTGGTTTGACAAAGAGTACAGAAAAAAAAATTTAATAAGCAAAATAAGCAAAATGAAAAATAATCTCATTGATATTATTTGATATGATCAAGAAATAAGATTTTCAATTATGCTTAGCATTTGAAAATATTATACACAAGAAAACAAGGAAATGAAAACACTCTATAGCTAACAGGATATGACCCCTGAACATACTTTCATGCAAAAAAATATGTTAGATTTTGTCCTTTGCTTTGTTGTATTAGATGGAGTTACTTAGTTTAACTTTCAAGGTTCAGGGTTAGGGAGGAGGATAAATGTGTAGAGCATGACATTGAGATGGTAAATCAAGAGTTGTTACACTGCTGGGAGTCCTTGTCTACTAAACATCCCACTTCCTGTTGAAGCGAATTTCACAAAGACTTCACCATCTGACTTTGGTCTATGGAAATGGAAGATGCTACTGTCTAACTGCCAACATTCACATACCCAGTGGTTTCTGCATCTTCCCAAAATAATGACAAAAGAAAAGGATCCCTGGGCATATAGCAGTTGGGGAGAATCACATATATGTACTTTGGAGCTGAAAAGAACAAACTAGAACACTACAAGCTGAGATTGTGGGAAATATTCAACTCTGTTGAATATATACATTTTAGAAACGTGCTTTTTTTGTGGATTTGTAAATAACAATAACACTTTTATTCTTAAAAGAATAAGCTTAATTATTTTAATTAGTGTACTTTGAATGAGGGTTTCTTTAAGACTATTTTTTAAATGAGGATTTATATTTAAATGAAACTCTTCTGTATTGGGACCCACCTAAGTGAACACTTACTTGCCCCTCTTTGACTTCTTCCATTTTTCTCCTGATACTCAAGACACCTCTGTGTAGTTGCAGGTTCCTCCCAGTCCCAAGGTATTATAACATGAGTATGTAATTTCTTTCTAGAAATCTTATATATTTTCCCCCAATTACATAATTGCTATAAATAAAAATAATAGTGATAATAGTAATAAAATAAAATAAGAATATTTTCTTCATGTTACCTTACTCTAACATTCAGCTGAGACCTACAGACATTGATATTCTTTAAAAAAAAAATTGATTGTGAAGATTCTCTTTTGTTTATAAATTCTACTATAACTTTTTAAATATACATATCTTAACAAATATGCTATGATAAAAAAGAATATTAAAATGGTAGCATGGCTTGTCAGATAGTTTTATTGAAAATGCTGCAAAATCCCATTATAAAATACTATACTTTTCTTTTTACATTTTTTATTAGACCACCTGTCAAATCAAATTTTATATGCAGCAAGGTATGGAGTATATCTAGATTTAGTAATAAAGGCTAAAACATTTATTCATTGACAACCTTTTTGTGAAAAAATCTTCTGCATGTCAGTCATTATGACAGTAGTTTGGGCTATAAAACTCTAACAGTATTTTATGAAATTTTAAAAAATTTCAATATATATTTATATGAAGATACATTTTTATTTATTTAATACAAATTTTTATTTCTTTAATATAAAATTGAATAACCAATCTTTTCAAAAGTAACTTTTAATCATTTTAAAAGCACAGGAGTTAAAACACCAACTAGATACTTCGTTTGTTTGTTTTTTAATCCTCACCTGAGGATATTTTCCCCAATACGTTTCAGATACAGTGGAAAGGAGGAATGGAGAGAGGAGGGAGAGAGAGAGAGAGAGAGAGAGAGAGAGAGAGAGAGAGAGAGAGAGAGAAATATCAATGTGAGAGAGACATATTGACTGGTTGCCTCTGACATGTGCCTTAACTGAGGGCAGGAAGCCAACTGCATCTCAGGTATGTGCCCTTGACCAGGAATCAAACCAGGGACACTTCAGTGCTCGAGCAGGGACTTTAACCACTGACCCACAACAGCCAGGACCAGACACTTATTTTTAAAGGTAAATTCTTAAACATATTTCTCTCCCACTAATTTTTTAAAAGAACTAGCATTTCAATATACTTTAAACCATTTAAAGTTTACACGTTATAAGCTCTATTTTTTAAATATTTCTATCTGAAATTGATATGATTTCAAAGCCAGATGGGTTATTTTCAGCAGAGAATGAAAGGAGAATTTTCACTTTAATCCAAGCCATTTGCTTCATGTAATATCAATGTATACATGACAGTGTTAGCAAAGATGTTGCCAAACATGCTATTATATACAATAAAGAAAAGGAAAAGTACAAAATTGTTTTATCTGTTTATTGGCTGAAATCATCACAGTCCTCCTTCCTGAATGCTTTTAATGTAGCTGCATGCAACAACTTCTTACAGGTTTAATTATAATCTTCTTGTACTTCTACACATGGGAGAGTTTTACAGAGAAAGGATAATTAATTCTGGGGCTCTTAATTATCTTTTAGGTACACATAAGAATGCATCCTGTTCTCTAACAGATTATAAGACTGATTCTTTATAATTGTGCTTTTAAATGTATATATTTGTTCTCTCATTTAAAATCAGTCTTGGGATATTTAACAATGCTAGTTTCACATTCCACTGGAAGGGAAAACACAAATAGCTCTGCTACCCAGAGTTTTGCCCATGACATGTTTCCTAACAAGTATTGTCATGTCAAATATAAGTGGATTTGGCTTTAGGAAATTAGTCATGCTGCTTTACTATTTACCTGTGAAAATTGAGGTCCTGGGTTCACATAACTAAATGAATTCTCTGAGTTGCCATGTTATATCTAAATGGGCTTCTTTAGAAACAAAAGATAGTTTTCCTTGATGTATAGTATGTAATTCCTGAACTAGAAACAGCATTGCTTTGAAATGTACAAATATACCTGCCTGGTGTGGCTCAGTGGTTGAGCATCAACCTATGAACCAGATGTCATGGTTCGATTCCCGGGTTGCAGGCTAGATTCTCAGTGGGGGGAGTGCAGGAGGAAGCTGATCAGTGATGCTCTCTCATCACTGATGTTTCTATCTCTCTCTCCTTCTCCCTTCCTCTCTGAAATCAATGAAAATACATTTTTTTAAAAATGTATAAATATATGTAAAAATGGATTTATAATAATAATTTGTCAACCATTTTGCTGTTATTTATCTATGGGTCAGAAAGTGTTTATTCTTTTACAACTGGAAAAATTTAAAACCAGCTTTCAGTTGTTTAGATTTAACTTTAGATTTTTATTTTATTTTTTAATATATTTTATTGATTTTTTACAGAGAGAAAGAGAGAAGGATAGAGTTAGAAACATCGATGAAAGAAACATCGATCAACTGCCTCCTGTACACCCCTTACTGGGGATGTGCCTGCAACCAAGGTACATGCCCTTGACCAGAATCGAACCTGGAACCCTTCAGTCCGCAGGCCGATGCTCTATCCACTGATCCAAACAGGTTAGGGCTAACTTTAGATTTTTAAAGTTGTTTTTGACAGATGGTTTCTTAAAGGAGCAGCAACTAAAGTAAGAGCAAACTTGTATATGAATAGCTCTTGATGACTTAGACATTTAACAGATCCTCCACAGGAGAGACACCTACAAATTATGTTTTTGCATATTATCTAATGTACATTATAGCTAAAACTTGAACCAATTAACATGTTCTGCAAATCCTATTACATTAATACAATGAAATACAAAAATATTAAAAACTTTCAAAATTATTGATCCAAGTTCCCTTGACATAAACTGATTGCCTTAGATCTGATTAACTTACTAATATATAGAAAGATTACCATTGCTAGTTGTACCTGAAAGTTATGGTTGGTACACTTTTATATGTTCTGGTATCTTCATGCAGTTTTTTAGAACTTATTTTCATAAATTCTGTTTTCTAGTAAAATGTTTATGAAACAGTGTAGCTGAAACTGACCTTTTGAATACATCTCATTAGAGACTTATCTCCTATAAAAACCAAATATAAATTTATTTTATTCTTGAAAAATCTCAAGGAAATGAGATGTATACAATTCTTCTAGGTAAATACATACAGGTTCTGAAGAATTTTTTAAAATAAAAATATATGGACAAGGCTTATTACATCTAATGTGATCTCTCAGTTACAAGGTAGAGTTCACATAAATCATTTGTGAATAAATCAAGCAGCCTTAATTTTTCTGTCAGCACAACTCAAGGAGAAACACAAAGACTGTCCCTATAAAAAAGGCACATACTAGATCTAAAGTCATTGCCTGACTAGTTCTCCCTGGGGCGTACAATGCTTAGCTAAATGCTGAAGACACTAGACTGCCATGGGAACAGGATGGAGTAGGGGAAAAATGTAGTTAAAGGTAGAGACAGTGATGTAAAATCCAAACCTTTAAGTTTCTCAAAGGTAGGAATGTGAATTGCTGTCATAAATAATAACATGGCTGGCAGCATATCTTGTTCTTCTAAATTAGCATCAATGTGGAATCAAATTAATAACACAAACAAAACAAAAATAAATCTTTCCTTCTCACTAGTTATGCAAAATCCACTGATTTTACATAAATAACCACAATTTTCTGCATACTTATACTCAGCTATCAACTTTTAGTGGAATTAAAATAAAACTGCAGAACAGACATATATTTAAATGCAAAAACAGAATTAATTTTCTTTCAAGAAAAAAATGATGACTTATATTCACTATTGTCACAAAACCATTTTCCCTTTAGCATTTATCAAGTTATGTTATATTCTGAGATATTGGTGCAACACTGAGGAAGACAATAGATCCCAATCAGGTGGTTTGGGTGCAGCTCTCAGCTCCACAACTTTCTAGTATCATAACTGAAAAAAAGTGTAAATAACTGGAAGTAATTTTTTAACCTAAAATGGTAAACTGTGTAAAATGTATATATGGACATTTTGATTTTATCATAAAAGCAGTGTGATATAATTGATAGAAAAGATATACTCAGACTTACACTATTCATAGCTCCCAGTCAACAGTATGGAGAATGAATTAGAATCAGTAAGAGTGGATTATTTACTGTGGAAAAAAGAGAAAGCATATCATGTTTTTAATAAGTGAGAAGCAAAGATTGAACTGGAATGCAAAGGTGAATTTCTGGGTACTTGTCCTGATGGATGCAAAGAATGAAGCCACAGACAAAAGGTGACAGGTGAAAAGTACAGAAACTTTATTGCAAGCAGACACTACCTCTATAACCTAATTCTAAATTCTAAGCTTAAGACTCTGTCCCTCCTGGGTGGACAGAGGGGCCCCTGAGAAGGGTGACCACTGCTTTGTTTGCCTTGAGGTGTTAAATAGGCTGCAGTTCTTTGTCTGAACCTGACCCCTTCTTATTAGTCATTCTGCTGCATAAAATTAGTTCTCAAAGCTCAAAGCCCACGTGGTGTCCCCCATGCTCTCTCCCCCTTATCTTGTTTGTTGGAGTCACTTTTGATTTATCTTATAGCTCCCCCAGTTGTGTTGGCAGAGAAGGCCTCATCTGATGGCCCTCCCAGCTACTCAGGTCAGGGCTGCTTTTGGCCTAACTTATGGTCACTTTAATTGCTCAGGCCCGAGGTACCCCTGTTTATGGCTGTCTTAATTGCACAGGCCAGATATATTTCTATTTGCCTGTGCAATTTCTTTATTCTCTGTACAAGTAAGATAAACACCCTGTTGTCTTCAATTCTCCATTACGTATTCCTTCCCCCATAAAACACTCTTATTTCTATGGCTTCCTAAATCTGCCTAATTAAGCTAGATAGCTAACCATTTCATACGCATCAGTCTCTCTATAGGTAGATGGACCTCTATTCTCTCTCTCTCTCTCTCTCTCTCTCTCTCTCTCTCTCTCTCTCTCTCATTTACCTACAGAATGATAATTACATTTTAACTACAGAATAATTATTATAATTTATCTAAAGAATTATATATTGTTTATTACTATCTATAGAAAAATGTACTAGTAAATATCAAAATGCACATCATCTTTAAATTGTACAACAAAATTAACTGTCATTTTGGATTTTCCTAGGCAGGAAGTTTTGAAATTGAAATACATGGGTAAGTCAGCTTTCCAATTAGATTTGATTTTGTTCTAATTTAAGTTTATGATTAATCCATTAACTATCACTCATGCCACTCATGTCAATGAATACAAAGCAGAAAAATTGTGTTAACTACATTTAATTTTAAAATGCATGCAGTTTCTTTTAATCCTACAGTTATTTTCTCAAAGACACTTTGACATTTTGACAAATTTTTGGCATGATTTCTATTTCTCTTGCAAACAAAATGCATTTCATTCTAATAATTGGTCATTTTCTTCCAGATGCCGATCAGTTCTGTTTAAAGCCTCAGTTATTTAATTCAGTGTCACAGGCACTAACTTTTTTCTTTCAATTTTATCTGTACAGCTTCAAAATAAAAATGACATTTTATAGTATTTTAAATAACAACACCTCATAATTAAAATAAATGTAGTCAATTGTGCTATAAATTTTTTAAATGGTCTCCAAATGTATTGTCTTTTTAAAACAGTTACTTCCTAGGTAATTCCTTAATGTTAACAATATGCATCAAATATGATGCACTTACTAAGTAGTAAAGATACACCCATACTTAACTTGAATAGTTCTGATATGTATCCTAAACTAAGTCTGCTGCTTTTCATAATTTTGATTAAAATGCATAATACTATTTTATTTTTTTAAATTTTTTTGTGTACTTTATTTTTATTTATCTTTTATTAAGGTATTACATATGTGTCCTTATCCCACCATAATCCCCCCGAACTCCCCAACTCATGCCCTCAATCCTCTGTTGTCTGCGTGCATTAGTTAGGCTTATATGCATGCATACAAGTCCTTTGGTTGATCTTTGCCCCTTACCCCCACCCTCCCCTGCCTTCCCTCTGGGGTTTGACAGTCTGATCTATGCTTCTCTGTCTCTGGATCTGTTTTTGTTAATTAGTTTATGTTGTTCATTATATTCCATAAATGAGTGAGATCATGTGATATTTGTCTCTCTCTAACTGGCTTATTTCACTTAGCATAATGCTCTCCAGATCCATCCATGCTGCTGCAAATGGTAAGAGTTCCTCCATAATACTATTTTAAAGTATTTTATGTATCATGCATATTTATAAATAAACTTTTAAAAACCAATATTGTATTGAAAGTCACTAAAATTAACATATTTTACAACACAATTACTCTTATGTATGTTATATTAGTTTTACTGCTTCTCCTCTTCATTGGGATTATGAAGCCTTACATAATTTTTATTTACACAATTGAACAGCATAGTCAATATTCTTGTTTCACATTCTTGTTTCCTGTTGTATCTGAGTTGCTTATTTATCCAGTGTCATCCTCGACAATTTTTTATTTAAGAGTTCACAATGATTTCATACTGTGTCTAGGTTTAAGTCTCTTTCACACCATTGTAGACCTATTCACCAGTTATGAGGTACTCACCACCTTACATTACTCACATATTTAACTTCAAATGTGACTGAATTTTCCAAAATGATAAACCAGTTTTAATGTGAGCAGGTCTTCATAAAGTTTTTCTAAATTTTAATGTTTCTTGTCATTGGATTTTTTAGAACTCAATGGCAATGTATACTTTAGATCTTGAAGATGACTATGCAAAGCAAAGATATCCCCATATCAGACATCTACCCTAATAAAAGAGAAAGATGCAAATTGACCATACCTTCGTGACACCCACCAGCCAATCAGTAGTGAGTATGCAAATTAACCCAACAAAGATGGCAGGTTAATTTGCATATGCAGGCACCAAGCGGCCGGGGGTGTTCTGCACCACCCCAGCTGCTCCAGGCCTCTGGGCAGCATGGGAAGGCGAAAAGGCAGCTCCGACCAGAGCGAAGGCAGTGCCGGCAGCCAGGGGAAGGAAGGCTCATTCTTGCACGAATCTTCGTGCATTGGGCTTCTAGTCTGAAAATAATAATCTTTGGATATGAAACAAAATAAAATATGAATTAGAAGAGTGACTTAGTAAGTAGAGCAATGTAAATTGTTAATTCTTTAAATTTTATTTAATTCATAAAATAATGTCTTGTAACCTATTTGTATACATGCATTACTCTATAAATGTGTTGTCTGGAACACTTGAAATGTAGTTAGTGCTCAAAGAAAGGAATTTTCAGTGTCAGCTTATGTTAATTTATTTAGTTTAATTTGATGCTAAAGTTGTTTGACATAGATTTGCAATCAAAACAACTTTATAGTGTTGGTATGACTGCACATCACCTTACCCATTGCATTGTGTGATAATGAGTACTGTGGTTTTTCGTCCAGGTGGATTCGAAGAATGAAGCCACAAGCAAAAGGTGGTATATGAAAAGGTGGAAATCTATTGGGAACAAGTACAGACTCCCACATAGAAAGGGGGTACCAAAGGGGGTAACCCACTAAGCTCCTTTTTCTAAGGTTTTATAAAGGCTGCAGTTCTTTGTTTCTCTTTTTAAAATATATTTTATTGATTTTTTAAAGAGAGAAAGGGAGAGGGATAGAGAGAAACATCAATGAGAGAGAAACATCGATCAGCTGCCTCCTGCACACCTTCTACTGGGGATGTGCCTGCAATCAAGGTACATGCCCTTGACTGGAATCGAACCTGGGACCTTTCAGTCTGCAGGCCTATGCTCTATCCACTGAGCCAAACCGGTGAGGGCAGTTCTTTGTTTCTTAATGCTGTTTTCCAGTTGGTAGAATATTAGCTTCAAAGCTCAAAACCAGTGGGGAGGATGGGGGGACAATGGGGCAATAAGGACACTTATGCAATTCCTTAATCATAGAAAATGATTTTCTTAATCAAAGAAAAAAAAAACCAAAACCCACATGGTGCCCCTTCTATTTCTCCCCCTTCAGTGGTAGATTCTCTATCTCCTGTGAAAATCTGTTTCCTCTTTCTCCCACTTGTCAGCATTTCTCTATCCTCTGTGAAAGTTCTTTTTCCTCTTTCTTCCCATCCCGTGTGGCTCTTTCTTATCTTCTGTGAATGGATGTCTTCCTTTCCCCTTACCCTGTGGCACCTCTTGTTCTCTGTGAACATATGCCTTTAGCAGCTCCAAGCCCCCACTTATGGGCTCCAAGCCTTCCTCCCACATGGACCCTCTTTATTTCTAAAACTCCCTAAACCTACCTATTTTACCCCCTAAAACTCCTTTCAGCACATCACCGTAACTATTGCATTGTATGATAATATGGTTGTATTATAGTGTTGTATCTGGGGCCTGTGTAGTTTTTAATATTCCATATAAAGACATCACTGTTCTAGTAATTATCACTGTATTACCTCAATTTGAATTATTATTTTTAATATACACATTTAATATTGTAATATGTTTATTTGAATATTTTATATAGACTTTACAGGTTAGAGGGATAATTAGTAAATTGTTACACTTTAATAGTATAAGTACTTATTATTTACAAGAATTTAGTATACTTAATTACAATGGAGTTATTTTTCTCATGTAAGTAAATATGGTCAGAATTACAAGTTTCAAACAAACTTTACTTCTGATACAGAATTAAGTAGGAATACAGAAGCTAGTACTACACAATTAGAGCGTTAAAGCAGAAAGATACTAGAAGGTATTTCCAAATTTCATGATTAATGAAAATTGCATTAATTTGTGGTGGTAGGCAAAATGATAAAAAGGTATTTTATTAGTTGGGTTAAAAATCAATTGAAATAAAATATACAATGTAAAGGGACATTTTCAGCAAATATATAATGAATTAAATAAGAATTTTTTTCTCACCATTCAAAAAGAATAGATAAAATTATTTGCTTAAAGTTAGAACTAAATGACTTGTAGACAGTTTTAAAATGAGTTTAACAGAATAGTGTCTAGTAAGTTTGATCAGCTATAAAACTGCATGAATATTGAATAAAATTTTAAAATTTACTTTTAGATGGAGAAATGATTAAGAAATTATTACTTTAGTTATTGTAAACTTTTCATAAAACTATCATGAAAAGACCAAAAAAGGTATTTTACAAAAATGGATGATCTCAATTGAGCTATGAAACATTTGCAGAATACAAGATTTTTAATAATAGCAACAATTAATTGATTAACTCTTTGAAGAAAATGTAAGTATTTTTAACCACTAGTGAGACCTGAGATAATAGTTCTTAAATAATACTTTATGTTTTATTTCCAGTATTATATGAAAATGCTGTCAAATTGCCTACATTATTGAACTTAAATCATAGACATATTTGAATCTTTAACATATGTCAAAATAATCTGAAATATTATTTTCTATCATCATAGGTTGTGTCCCAGCTATGTCAGACAAAATTCTCAGTTTATTGGAATTTTGAAACAAGTAAATGAGTTCCCCTGTTTGCTTTATTCCACTCTTAGAAACACATTGAAAATTTTGTGCTCAATTTTCTAAAGAAAACCTAATGAAAAGTGTCATAGATATTGTTCAGTTGTTAAAATCTTTTAGTATATGCATGCAAATGTATGTATCAACACCAGTTTGTGAAAATTTTGAAAGAAATAGACAATTAATTTAATTATCTTGTATTTATTGCGAATAATTGTTGTTTGAGTTGCAACGAGTTTCACACAGATTTATCCTACTGCAATGTCCAATTAAAGGTTTTGTTAGAGGAAAGTTTGGCAATATTCAATTACTTAAGACCAAATATGATTGATTTATGCTTTCTTACCAATATCACAATGTACATAAATGAAGTAATGTGAAGCTTCCATGGTAGGAAACAGTCTTATTTTGTTACAGAAGACTGGAGAAAAACCAAGCAACACTTAGAGAAATGGAGTTACACTTTATTATTATTATGTGCAGGCCCAGAGAAAAATGTCTTTCAAATTCTGAGCAAAAACATGGAGAAAGCTTTCCCTATTTATACTTTTTCCAGTTCTTTGTCTCCAAATTTGGAATGAGACTTCCGGACCTTCTGAGAAAGAAAGCCTGTGTGCTGGGAAGGGGCCATGAGACCATATCTCAAGGCCTGGCCTGGTGCCAGCACTGACAGCTCTGTCTGGGGCATAGTTTATGGCCTCTCTAAAATGGGAGTAAACAGGTCTTGCAGGACCAGGCAATTAAAGGGGCAGAGACTAGACTATAGGCTAATAAGAATGTGTATTAGGTTAATGGCACAGGTTCAGATGGCTAGACCCCAAAAATGTCTCATTTTCCCTATCAATTTGTAACCCACTATAGGTAGATACCAAAACATGTGTAGAAATTAAACTTTTTTACAATACAATTCTATAATAATGAAAGATATTTTTCTAAAATATGCAGCATATGTTCATTATAATTCACACTATTATGTAAATTGGCTGCAAAACTACTTTTCAGGAAAATTTAGAATGATTTACTGATATTGATAAACTTAGAGTTGATTTTAATTTATTACAAATCCATTTGAATTTGATAATGCTATGAGCTGATACAAAAGTTAGTGAATTGATTTAACTATGTAAGAAATATTTTTGAAACTAATATGCTTTTGTTTTAAAGTAAAAAAAATTATAAAAATAGATAAAATCATTTTGTGTGGATATAAATTTAAAGCAAAATGATTCTTTGGCACTGATTCAGTTATTGCAAAATTTAAATATGTTTGGGACAGCCTGGGTATGTAAAGTTACTTTTTTAAATGTAAATTTATGGAATCTAAATATAGATCAAATATATCAATGAAAATTTGGCATTTTTATTAAAGTGCACATTAAAATGGATTTCAAAGACTTGGTACTTTAAAAGCATTTTATGTTTTACTTCTTGTAGCAGAAATATTATATATCTATATACCTATTTATATCTATCTCTTTCTATCTATATATATCTGTATATATCTATATCTATATCTATATCTATATCTATATCTATATCTATATCTATATCTATATCTAACTAATCTATATATCTATATCTATATACTTGAGGCCCGGTGCACAAAATTCATGCAGAGGGAGGGGGTATCCCTCAGCCCAGCCTCTGCCCTCTCCAATCTGGGACCCCTCTCAAAATCCAGGACTGCTGGCTACCAACTGATCGTCTGGCTGCCTGCCTGATTGCCCCTAACTGCTTCTGCCTGCCAGCCTGATCACCCCCTAACCACTCCCCTGCCAGCCTGATCAATGCCTAACTGCTCCCCTTCTGGCCCAATTGCCCCCAACTGCCCTCCCCTGCAGGCCTGGTCCCCCCCAGCTGCACTTCCCAGCCCGCCATCTTATGTTCACATGGGGGTGGCCATCTTGTGTGTTGGGGTGAAGGTCAATTTGCATATCACCTCTTTATTATATAGGATAATTGTTGATAGTATTATAGATGTCTCCCATTTCCCCCCCTTTACCTGAGGTAGAAATATTTTTAATACATTGGGTTCGCCCTAACCAGTTTCTCAGTGGATAGAGCGTCGGCCTTTGGACTGAAAAGTCCCAGGTTCAATTCCGGTCAAGAGCATGTACCTTGTTGCGAGCAGATCCCCAGTAGGGGGTGTTCAGAAGGCAGCTGATCTATGTTTCTCTCACATCAATGTTTCTGACTCTCTATCCCTCTCCCTTTCTCTCTGTAAAAATATCAATAAAAATATATTTAAAAATATATAAATGTTTTTAGATGGAGAAATGATTAAGAAATTATTACTTTAGTTATTTTAAACCTTCAAAATAATGAATGTAATATAACGTACTCAAAGTAATTTTAAAAGGATATATGTTGCTCAGATTATACTTCCTTTGGACAATGCTTTTCTTTAAACTTTATTGTTCCAAGTATTAAAAATGTTCCCATTTTTTCCCCATTAATCCAACCCCACTGCTACCCCCCTCCCCAGGCCTTCCTCACACTAATTTTTGTCAATGGGTTATGTATATATACAGTGTGAACTAAAACCTTGTGTGAAATATTCCAATAATATTCACAGATAATTTGAACTGGAAATTATTCCCAGGACACCAGAAATCCAGAAAGATGTGATACATTTTGTGTTTATTTTGTAATTGCCTGGCTCAATAATCATGTATATTTTTAGGTTAAAAGGAATGTGAAGACTATATTAAGTTTAAATAAATTAAATTTTAAAAATTCTGTAAGAACATAAAGGATGAAATTATGTAACTTAGCCCAAAAGAAGGCAAATGGTGAGTTATATAGATTTTCTCATTTTTTTCACTGTTTTAATGAAGAGGACCAGTCTGAATAAGCCTCCATAACTATGCATATAAACCAAGAATAGAAGAAATAGTGTTTGCTACAGTAATTTTTCTCATTTATTCAAAAAAGTCTGCATATTGAAAAACATTTTTATTAAGTTTCAGTTAGAATTCTTTCAAATCCTTAAGAATTTTTTGCCTTTTTAAATATCATTTGAAGCCAAATTTTACTAGCTTGTTTTGAAATTATGTATATTTTCTAAATAAACATTCATTATAACATGTTTATTTTTATTCTGTTATTTTCTGTTTCTTAGTTATGTGAAAAGAAATAAAGGCTTTTCTTAAATTTAACTTTATTGTTGAAAGTATTACAGACGTTCCCTTTTTATCCCCATTGACCCCTTCTAACCTGCCCCCACCCTCAGCTCCAGGCCTTCACCACACTATTATCTGTGTCCATTGGTTGCGCATATATGCCTATATGTTCTTTTGTTAATCTTTTCCCACCCATCCCTGCTTTCTCTCTGAGATTCATCAGTCTATTCTGTTTTTATGTCTCTGTATCCATTTTGTTCATTAGTTTATTTTGTTCATTAGATTCCACATATAAGAGAGATAATGTGATATTTGTCTTTCTCTGTCTGGCTTACTTCACCTAGAAAGGTCTCTTCATACCACCTCAAAGAGCAAGAGACCCTTCTTTTTTACTGCTGCATAGTATTCCATGGTGTAAATGTACAACAACTATTATATCCATTCATCTACTTGGGTTGTTTCTCTTCTGATTTTAGCTATTGTAAGCTGAGTTGCTAAGAACATAGGGGTACATATATTCTTTCTGATTGGTGTTTCAGGTTTCAGTGGGTCAAATGGCAGTTCCATATTTAATATCTTGAGAAAATTCCATACTATTTTCCATGATGGCTGCACCAGTCTGTATTCCTACCAGCAGTGTACTAGGGTTCCCAAGAAAAGCTTTTTTAATTTACTATCTCATGTGACAAGAATGGAGGAATTAAGGCTGTAAGAGACAAGCAATGATCTTTGATCTGTGTAAAAATAAACTAGGTAGCTCACTCTTATGCTATTTATATATGAACTCTTTGTAGAGAATGTCAGTGCTTAGATGAGATTCGCAAGTGCTTATCAGAATTGTTCAATGCTAACTTTAGTATCCTTAGGAGTCACTATAATTCTACCATTGACAGCATAACATAAAAATTCCTGATGAGGCACACAGATTCGCACTAAATTCAGTTCGAATTTGCCCCCAGAATTTCAATCAATGCAGTTTTATTTTCATAAATTATATTTAAAATTTATATATATATGTGTATACATATATATATATACATATATACACATATATACAAATATTCACACATATATATGTATATATGTAATAGGGCAATATAATCTTTATAGTAAAGCAAGACAATGATTCAACAAATATAATTTTAACATGGAATACAAAATTTTTTCTTGACTATTTTTCTATTTTAAATTTAAAAATTTAATTTGAGAGAAAAAAAGAATCAACACTAAAATTGATAGAGTCTTAGGCATTGCTGAAAAAGGCGTCAAGATTTCAGTATAAATTTATATCTTCAAAGTGAGAATAAATTTAATTTGTATCACTTCTCCTCTTGTTAAAATATTTGTCAAAAAATATAGGATATTTTGATGACCTCTTTTCACATTATTCACCTGAAGTATTAATTTATATATATTTTCACCTGTGGTAATATTTTTAAATTATGGAAAAATAATGTTTTGCTTCAAAAGTCATATTACTACCTAGAAGAAGTATTTTGTGAGAGACTATCGAGGAACATAGAAAACTCAACATTTAGTTCTTATTAAATTTTTTTCCAGAATAGTTTTGTTAATCATAATCTCATGTTAAATTATTGTTATAGTAGATATAATTCATATAAATATGTATTCTCATAATACTAATTTTAACATAATTTATAATAGAAACAATAATGTCATGGTCAATTCTAATTATCCATTAATATCAATTTCACCTTATGAAAATTATAAGAGCTTTTGAGGTTATTTTTTGAGGTACAAGGATAACTAGCTACTTGTCCCTCTCCCAAGGCTGTGTTTGAGTGTGTGTGTGTGTGTGTGTGTGAGAGAGAGAGAGAGAGAGAGAGAGAGAAAGAGAGAATATCTATGTCCCTACCATTTTTGTTATAAACCTGATGGTCAGAAAATCATTATTTTCCAGATACAGAATCTCAGCAACACAAAACTTGGAATACAAGTGACTTAGAAACATAGATATTCCATGCATTAAAAGAAGAAGTTAGACTCAACAGTTAGATGATCACTTCAAGGCTCTGAGTTCAAAAGTTGTAGAAAAATCTACCATTTTTCACTCATTGAAAGAACCAGGATATTCAATCGTGCAGAAGTACACGAAATCACAAAATCCTGATATCAGGGGATTTTTCAGTATCAAATTAGAGAGAGCTTGACTCAAGAAGCATCCACAACTGTAGTCTGGGTAAAAAGGAGTTACAAAGAGGAATAGAATATTAGGGAATCTATGTAATTTTTCAGATTGTATCAGTGAAGACATAAAGATTGCATAGGCATCTCCTGATGGATGGCTGGAGTGCAAATTAAGTGCATACATATGCAAATATAATAACATAAATTAACAAAAAATAGTGAAATAGTGAAACAACCAGCATTCATAAAGTGGCATATAGTAGGTGCTCAATAAATGTAGATCAATTTACCACTGTTATGATCTTCATAATATGATAAAACTCTAATACTATATATGGTGGTTTACTGTTAAGCAGAATAATGGCTTCCCAAATATGTCTTCATCATATTCCTGATATGTTAGACAACGGAGAACTGAATTTATAAATAGAATTAACTAATCTTAAAAAGGGAGATTATCCTAGATTATCTGGTGGGCACAATGTAATCACAAAGGTCCTTAAAGTGGAAAAGGGAAGAAAAAGATTCAGTGTGAGAGTGATGTAATATAATGAAGACTTGATTGGCCATTGCCAACTTCCATACAAGGGGTTCACAGCCCAAGGGGTGTGGGCAGTCTCTGGAAGCTGGAAAGGCAAGAAAGCAGATTCTCATCTAGAGCCTCCAGAGAGACGTGTAACCAGGTGGACATCTTGATTTTAGCCCAGTGAGATCCGTTTCCAATTTCTGAACTCCAGAACTCTAAATAACACATATGTGTTGTTTTAAATCTCTAAATTATTGGTGATTTGTTATACCAGCAACAGGAAATGGATGCAATTGTCCATCAGTCATTCCATTTCCACTTTTGTGGTGTGTTTTTTAAATTTCTGGTGATCTCTGACTCTTAATTTAGAAACTAAAAATACAAAGCACTTAGCATTCCATGAACTCTTTGAGCTAGGGTATTAGTATTGACCCATTTTTTGATCAATGATACTTGAAAAATGAAATTAAAATAACAAGCTCTGAGAAGGTTATTTTCTAAGAAAAGAGATGCTAAGGGGAATGACAGGCATCTTTGGTTGGATATGGTGCTGTGTATATGTGATGTCTGGAAATGACAACTAAGGATGTGGAAGCAGAAACATAAAAGAACTTTACTAAAAGACTTCTTATGAGAGACAATTGTATGCTCTTACCCCTTAACTCATTTTTACTTTGATACACTGTTCCTTTCCAATAAAACTAAATTCAACTGACAAATAGCCATTTGCTAGGAATTTATATTAAATATGTCTTTAGAATTCAATTATCTGAAAAACCAATCTTGAGATACTACAAAAAATGAGATGTTAGTCTTAAGTGTTAAACAGTAAGATACTTCCTAAACAGTCTAAATAAGAAACAAAGTTATCTTCCTTTAAGAGCAAATATCATCTATATTAAAGAATTTGCTGAAAAAGGGAATGAATTTTTCCGGGTGGTGCTTGTCGTGGGAATAAAGCTAAAGCTAAATATAATTGATAACACAACTTGTGGAATCCTATTCTTATTCTGTAAATAGAACGTGGTTTGATGCACAACCTCCAAAAGGTGATTTTCATCAGCTCAATCTCTCAAGCCCAGAATAAACAAGCTTTGTCTAATAAAAAAAAAATGATTCCATGATTGTATTTTAATGAGTCATTTTTGAACACTGATTTTCATAAGAAATTCACAAATTTTTAATACCTTGTCTTAAAACCTTGCAATGGAATTATTATTAGATTATCTTATCGCCCTAGCCAGTTTGATGCAGTGGATAGAGCGTTGGCCTGCGGACTGAAAGGTCCTGGGTTCGATTCCAGCCAAGGGCACATGCCCTGGCTGCAGGCTTGGTCCCCAGTGGGGGCCTTGCAGAAGGCAGCCAATCAATGACTCTCTCATCATTGATGTTTCTATCTCTTCCTCCCTCTCCCTTCCTCTCTTAAATCAATAAAGAAATATTTTTTTTTAAAAAAAAGAATCAACCAATCAAAAAAATTTTTTAAAAAAAGAGAAAAAAAGATTATCTTATCAACTGGATTATAGATTTAATATTCTTGTTTGAACATTAAATATTTAATAATATTCTCCCTGACATTATATCCTTATGATTCTTTATCATATTTTCAAATTTTTATTCTCTGCAATATAATTTGATGAGCCAAGATATCTGACTGAGTTTGTGATCAATGAGAAACTTGCTAATTACATTTATTCATTCATGGTTTCAAAAGAGAAAGCTTGTGTGTATAAATGAGAATGTTGACAACAATCTACATTCAAATTTGTATTTTTGTAAGATTGGATGGGAAGATTTTATTTTAAGCATCATGTATTTACAGTTCTATGGTTTAAGGAGAGAATTATCTGCAGTAGAGAATCCCTGCTTATTTTTTTAGAGTGGAGTTAATCAAATTTGATATAAGAAAAATTCCCAATTACACCATTCCAGATGAAACAGAAATTCTGCATAATAGAAACTGAGATTTTAAATGTGGTACTTTGTATTGTCAAGTTTGTGCTTAGAATTACTATAGAGCTCAAGTTAAACTATCTTCTTGACCAATAATATAGGCAAATCTAGTTGCACTCAGCCACAGGTAGTTATCTAGGGAGACCATCTGAAGGGAGGGATGGGAGTCCCATCTGTTTAAGGACTGGCTGCCAGTGATAACAAAAGATAGGGAAAATCCATCATTCTAAGTGGGGGATCAATGGCCGAGAGCATACTGTAAAAAAAACAAGAGTGTGTTATTTTGTATTGAGGAAAAGTCAGAACAATATTGACCCTCTCTAAGTCATTTAGAATTGGATTTAGGGAGACAGTTTTTATTGAGTGCTCCATGGAACTTGTTAAAGTCTTTCAAACAGCAGTAAGACAAGGCACTTTAAGTCTCTACCTATCATTAAAAAGAAAGGCCCAGCCAATGTGGCTCAGTGGTTGAGCATTGACGTATGAACCAGGAGGTCACAGTTCAATTCCTGGTCAAGACACATGCCTCAGTTGTGGGCTCCACCCCCAGTGAGGGTTGTGCAGGATGCAGTCAATCAATGATTCTCTTATCATTGATTTCCCATCTCTCTCTCCCTCTCCCTTTCCCTCTTCAGAGAAAAAGAAAAATGTCAATGTTGTGTGAGTTTCAAATTTCTCCTCTGGTATAGTTTAATGTAAAACACACAGCCCACAGTTAATACTCAAACACATTTTTCTCTCATCAAACAGATGGTCTGTCTACTTGAATAGATTATAGTCTAGTCAATTATGGAATCATAGACTAGTAAATTAGGAAGGTACTCAAAATATCCTTTGTAAAATCTATTAAAATTAAATATGACCTAAAAAAGTTCAGTGACTACTTGCATGATTAAGCAAACAAAAATGGCAGGCCACAGATAAACAAACATATAACTAGAAACAAATATTTTTTTTAATTTAGCATATTGCTCTCCTATGACGCCATTCCAGTTATCCATTTATTAAGTAAATATACATTTGGGAATATATAGTTAGCATGAATCAAATAATAACAAAGTATTGAAGTAAAATCCACTTTTTTAAAATATAATGAATTAATACCCAATATTCATTTCTCCTCTTGCAATACTGGTTAGGCTGAAGATTAAAAAATTCCTCAGAATTTTTTGCAATTAACATTCCATATTTTTTTTAATGTTACATGCAATAAATCTTAACAAGAAAAACAATCTTAAATATAATAATGTTACATGCAATAATCAAAATCTCAAGAAAAATGGTTTTAAATATGATAATGTTACATGCAATAAACACCAATTATTCAGGAAAAATGATCCTATGTAATAAAAGGCTAATATGCAAATAGACCGAATGGCAGAACAACCGGAACAACCAAACAACCAGTCACTACTACGTGTGCTGACCACCAGAGGGCCCACATGGACATGACGGGCATCAGCTGCGGTGGGATGGTGGAGCAGGTGAGTGGGGGTGCCAGCCCAAAGCGTGGCGCCAGTCATTGTCATCGGGGCGAGCCTCTGGTTGTTACTGAAAATTCTTTGCTCCCATGTGCCACGGTCCTGCCTGATGCTTGCACCTGCTGCTGACACTGGCCCTGCTCGCACCTGCTGCCAGTGCCAGAGCTGCTGTTCACACCCACTGCTGGCGCCCAGCGCTGGCCCCGATTGCTCAGTGCTGCCAGAGGGCGCGAGCCACGCCTGCCAGCCCCAATTGCTCCTCAGGGCTTCTCCACCTCCCCCTGCTCTGGAGGGGAGATCGGGGCTGGCAGCCGCTGCTCACATCTGCTGCTGGCATTGGCCCCCAGGCAATTGTCCTCAGGTGTGGCGAGAGGGTTTTTTCAACAGGGTGGGACAGTTGCTTCTGCCTGGAGGCTAATTGTTACTTTTAACCTCTTTAAGTGGCCTCAAGGCAAGGTATTTTCCAATAGGGTGTATCGACTATCTTCCCCCCAGGCAAGGCAAATGTCTGTGTGGGAAAGATGTCCTTTGCTGTGTGAGGGAGTGACTCAGCCCAGGAAACTTGGGGTGTCTGCCTCCTGAGCTCTATCCCCTGAGACTCCAGTTCTGGATTCTGCTCTCACAGCTCCAGTCCACTTCATCCTCCCTCTGCCAGACCACAAGGTGGGTGGCTCCACAGGGAATTTTTGTGCATTGGTCCTTTAAGAGGGTGCCCAAACTTTTAGCTGCCACTCCCTAGCAGACAGCACCCACTGCTTTTCACAGCTAGATGTTATGTGGGTACCCTCCTCAGTTTGGTGCTCTCTGCTGGGGAGCCCAGCTTCAGGGTTAGATCCCCAAGTTCTCAGTGGTATCCCCCCACAGCTGAGATATCTCTCCGGGACTTCAGTTGCTGTCTGTGGGTGCCCAGCCAGCCCTTTCATGCCTTCACCCCTCCGCACCTCCTACAAGTCTCTATGCGGTCTCTACTTTGGTCCTTGGGTATCAGGGTTCTCTCCTGTGAGTTTTCTGCTGATTATTCAGGAAGCCTTTCTGTATTTCAGTTGTAATTTCAGCTTGTTCCTGGGAGCATGTCTGTGCAGCATCCTCCTACTCTGCCATCATTTTTAATCTTTTCCCCACATATATTTTTAAAGTTCAGCCAATTGCATGAACTCCTGCATGTTTTGGAAGTTGAAAATAAGTCAAATGATGTAATTTTGCAAGCTGCGTCATGGAAGCCTTGGGTTTTGCTCTGGAAGCATTAGCCATGGTCTTTGTATCCATCCCTGTGTGTTAAGATGCTGACTTTAATTTTGTTTGGATCATACAGAGTCCAAATCTAGAGCCAATAATTGTGGTAGGATCTTCCTCATGCCTAAGGTATTCTAGTGGTCAGCATGTACAGTGGTTCCCTTTAATTATGGCACAGTTAGCTTCTCTAGCCTTCTAGTTTAGTTTTATTTTCTGACACAGCACACCTGGATTTCCAAACAGTGGAAAGTCTTTTCTTCCTACCTCCTAACAATTTAGTAAGCACATATTTTCCATTATTCATTCTATTTCTCTTTCTCTGCTTGAAGATGTCAGTTTGTAATTTTTTATTTTTTTATTTTTATTTTTATGTATTTACTTTTTTACCTACAACTGAAGACTGACTGGTAAAAAATAGTTTGCTATATCCAATGTTCACTAAAATATTAAAATAAAAGGGTATGGATTAAGACTTGAATATTAAAAAAAAAGGTTTCATAAAGGAAATACATTTAAAATTAGGCACAAAAAGAGCTAAGATTGTGCTAACCTAAGGAATGAGACAATGCCAGCTCAAATGTGAGAAGTAACCTAAATTTCTGGCAGCAGGAATGAACTTGCATGCCTCTAATTTTCAACCATGTATTGAATGCCTATCATTTGCCAACTAGAGTGAATACAGCCAGTTTGAATTGCTGTAAACACTGGCTTTAATAAAGTGGAGACTATATTTGGGAGAAATGATAAAATACAGGTGAATTAATAGGAGGGAGTTAAAATACAGAAGGCCTTAGAAAATGGAAGCTGTTGAAAGAAATAGTCTTTGAAGGGTTTTGAAAAGAGAGTGACATGATAAAAACAATGTTTAAAGCACTACATGGGCATCAATATATAAGACAGCAGTGAAGCTGAACTAGAGGGATATTAAGATTAATGATGCTGGAAAGGGAGGCATGAATACATGATCAAGGTTTTATAGCATAGGGATTTGTTTTTTAGTGAGCCATTAACTTCAGAAGATAAACATTAATAAAGGTTCTCCTCTAAGGCTCTAATAGAGATGTGATCACATAAATGATAGTAACTTCCATCCTCATTCCAAACCACAGTGTTTTTTGAGGATAGAAAATGCTCTATCTTTCTCTTGCCCCCAACGTTCTCCATTTTGGTAGTGCCTCTATTTTCTGAAGCACAGCTTGGTTTCTCACAGACAATTTTGAAATCACCAAAAATCTGGAAATGTATGTCAGAAAGACAGAAGTCTGAATGGTAGAAATCTGTCCTAAGTTCTAAGATAGCGGCATGAGCTGAGCCTGAAAATCTTTGGCTCAATGCGTAACTGATGCTGAGTTAGTTTCCCATCTGGAAAGACAAAATAGGATGCACCTAGCTGCTATTGCCCTTTGCTACCTGATCCTCAACCTCTCACTCCTAACAAACCACACACCAACACCCACACAAACACTCCACTATGGCAATTCCTTTGAGGACTTGAAGAAAAGACTGCTAGGGATGGGTCTTTAGCAGAAGGAGAGCTTGTACAATAGGTATGGTGGGATGAATTCTACTGCATGAGTATGGACTTGTCCTTGGTCCAGGAATGGCAAGAGAAATCAATGAATTTCTTCCATCACATGCATCCCTAGGGCTATAGTATGTGAATCTCAGGATACAGTTCTGCTGAAATGAAGTTGGAGTCCTGTGCTCCCTGTGGTGTCTCAGGGTAAGGAGTGCCTGAGCAGTAAGAACCTGAGAGTGACAATAGATATATGTTGACATATATTTGATATATGTCATACCAAACCTCTCAGAGACTAGCTGTTTGCCCACTACAATGAGCAAGATTTTGTTTGCCCCATGACATAAAGTTTAGGCCTTGTACATAACATATGCTGGTTGACATAGAACAGAAGGGGATTAGTGTTTTTCACGAGTTGTAATTAGATTGATTTGTGGATAAATCAGTGAACCCCACAGGGTTTGGGAAGTTTCTACATTTGTCTAACAAATTAGTGAATGAGTTTAGTTTTATATATATATTTTATTAAATTTACTGGGGTGACATTGGTTGATAGAGTCATATAGGTTTCAAGTGTACATTATTATGATACATGATCTGTATATTGCATTGTGTGTCCACCACCCAAAGTCAAATCATCTTCCATCACCATATATTTGACTTCCTTTACACTTTACTAACCCCCATCCCCATTCCTTCTGGTAAACACCATAGTGTTTGTCTGTCCGTGTCTCTGAGAAGCTTCTGAACAGCAAAAGAAACCAGCAACAAAACAAAAAGGCAATCAACCAAATGGGAGATGTTATTTCAAACAACAGCTCAGACAAGGGGTTAATATACAAAATATATAAAGAACTCATACAACTCAACACCAAACACACAAAAAACAGTTAAAAAAATGGGCAGAGAATCCCTGGCTGATGTGGCTCAGTAGTTGTAGTATTGTCCCATGCACTGATGGATTGAGGACTCAATTCCCCATCAGAGCACATGCCTGGGTTATGGGTTCCATCCCTGGTCAGGGTGCCTGCCTGAATGAGGCTGACAATCCATGTTTCTCCCTCACATCACTCCTCCTCTCCCTTCCTCTCTCTCTCTAGGATCAATTAAAAACATATCCAGGGATTATTTTTTTTTTAAATGGGTAGAGGACCTCAACAGACACCTCTCCCAAGAAGGCATACAAATGACCTTCAGATATATGAAAAGAGTTTAAATTCACAGCAATTAAGAAATTGTAAATCAAAACTATGAGATACCACCTCATGCCTGTTAGGATGGCTATTATCAACAAGACAGGTAATTTCAACTTTTAGAGAGGTTGTGGAGAAAAGGGAGCCCTTATTCACTGCTGGTGGGTATGTACACTCATACAGCCACTATGGAAAACAGTATGGAAGTTCCTCAAACAATTAAAAATAGAGTTACATATGACCCAGCAATTTCTCTTCTGAGTATTCAAAAACCTTGAAAACATTTATTCACAAATTATATGCACCCCTATGTTCATTCCAGCATTATTGATGGTGTCCAAGAGGAAATAACTGAGTGTCCTTTGATAGAGGGTTAAATAAAGAAGATGTAATATATCCTATATAATAAAAGCCTAATATGCTAAGTGTCTGGTCGACCGGCCGGCCTTTCAACCAATCGAAGCGTAATATGCTAATGATATGTTAAGGCCGCCAAACCACTTGCTATGACATGCACTGACCACCAGGGGGCAGACAGTCAACTGGTTGACCTGTCGCTATGACATGCACAACCACCAGGGGGCAGACACTCTGACCAGTAGGTTAGCTTGCTACTGGGGTCCAGTCGGATGAGCCAGATGGGCCGGCTGAGCGAGATGGGCCGGACATGCCCTCGAGCCCTCCCATGGTCCCTCCCGGGCTGGCCAACCTCCCACATCTCTCCCTAGCCCCGATTTTGCACCAGTGGGATCCCTCGGCCTGGCCTGTGTCCTCTTGCAATCCGGGTCCCCTCGGGGGATGTCAGAGAGCCGGTTTTGGCCCGATCCCACAGGGGGAGCACCGCTCAGCCAGAAGCCGGGCTCATGGCTGGCAAGGGCAGCAGCAGTGGCAGGAGCTTCTCCCACCTCCGCTACAGTGCTAAGGATGTCCGACTGCTGGCATAGGCCTGCTTCCACCAGGGAGCGGGCCTAAGACATCAGTCAGACATCCCCCAAGGACTCCCAAACTGCAAGAGGGTGAAGGCCGAGCTGAGGGACTGCCACCCTCCCCCAAGTGCACAAATTTCATGCACCGGGCCTCTAATCTACACTAATAAAAGAGAAACATGGTAATTAGCGTACAACCGCTACCCTTTTCATTGGCTAATCAGTGAGTATATGCAAATTAACTGTCAGTCAAGATGGTGGCCGGCAGCCAGGCAGCTGGAAGCGAACATGAGGCTTGCTTGCTGCAGTGAAGGAGGACTCAAACGTTCCCAGCCTGACTTGCCGGCCTCTGAGGTGCAACTCTAAGCAACTATATACTATGTTGCAAATAAGAAGCTAAACAAAACCCCAGAAACCGGCTGTCAGTCAGCCAGGTTCAGCCAGCCTGACTGCAACATTGTATCGATGTTTTCAGCAGCGAGGCCTCAGAGCTAAAGCTGGCCCAGAATAAAAAAAAAAAAAAGAAAAAAAGGAGCGGTTGGGAGCTTCAGTCACCCGCTTCCGGAAAACAGCCCTCAGCCCCTCACCCAGACTGGCCAGGCACCCCAGTGGGGACCCCCACCCTGATCCAGGACACCCTTCAGGGCAAACCAGCCGGCCCCCTACCCATGCACCAGGCCTCTATCCTATATAGTAAAAGGGTAATATGCCTCCCGGCACCGGGATCAGCGGAGCAGCAAGGCTCCCGGCACCGGGATCAGCATGACAGGGGGCAGCGCCCAAACCCTGATCAGCCCTGCTCTGTGCCTGATAGGGAGGAGCTCCCCAATCCCCTGATCGCCCTGTGGCTCTGTGTGTGACAGGGGGCGGGGCCACAACCTCCCTATCTGCCCTGCTCTGTTCATGACAGGGGAAGGCGCCCCAACCCCCTAATCAGCCCTGCTCTGTGCCTGATAGGGGGGAGCTCCCCAATCCCCTGATTGCCCTGCGGCTCTGTGTTTGACAGGGTGCGGCCCACCAACCCCCTGATCGGCCCTGCTCTGTGTGTGACAGGGTAGAGCCATAACCTCCCCATTGGCCCTGCCCTGAGTGTGACAGGGTGCAGCGCCCCAACCCCCTGATCTGCCCTGCTCTGTGCATGACAGGGTACGGAGCCCCAATCCCCCTGATGGGCGCTACTCTGTGAGTGATGGGGCAGCGCCCCAACCCCCTGATCGGCCCTGCTCTGTGAGTGACAGGGGGCAGCCCCCCAACCCCCTGATCGGCCCTGCTCTGTGCGTGACAGGGGGTGGCGCCGCAACCTCCCCATCGACCCTGCCTTGAGTGTGACAGGGGGCGGTGCCCCCAATCCCCCAATCGGCCCTACCCTGAGCGTGACTAGGGGTGGCATCGCAACCTCCCGATCCGCCCTGCTCTGTGCATGACAGGGGGCGGCGCCCCAACTCCCCAATCGGCCCTGCTCTGAGCCCGACCAGGGGCTGCACCTAGGGATTGGGCCTGCCCTCTGCCACCCGGGAGCAGGCCTAAGCCAGCAGGTCATTATCTCCTGAGGGGTCCCAGACTGCAAGAGGGCACAGGCCGGGCTGAGGGACCTTCCTTCCCCCCCGAGTGCACAAATTTTTGTGCATCGGGCCTCTAGTATATATATAATGGAATACTACTCAGCCATAAGAATGAAATACTGCCGTTTATGACAACATGGATGGACCTTGAAAATATTATGCTAAGAAAAATGTCAGTCAGAATGAGTTTAGTTTTGAAACCACTTAGAAATGAGGCCTGATGCTTTTAATTAATTCCCTCAGCAAAAGTTTACTGTAGGTCAGGAGATGAGTAAGAGTAAACAAAACTGGTAAATGTTTATATGATGCTTAAACATTAATGGGGCAGACAGATAATACAATAGAAAACAAACCAGCAAATGAAGTCTATTGTATATAGTGGCAAGTAAAATCATGGTAAGAAGATCATGCTATAATAATACAAATGGAGCCCATTGTGGATATACTGACTGGCCCTCAGCATGTATTTTTGAAACATATTTTGTATTTCTTTTGTTTTATGGAGGATAGAAAACTTGTAGACAGGGTTTGGATGCAAACTAGATTCCACAAGTTAGAAGCTCCAAAGTAAGATGTTGCAGACAAAGTGAAACTTCCTGGGCTATTGATGCTGTAAAACTTAATTGTAGAGAGGGTGATTTTGTTTTTGTTTTGCATTATAATTCCCAAACCTAGTCACATTTTTTTGTAGGAAGTGAGGGATTATGGTAGCTGATTGTAAGTACATTTTGCTCATTGATGTCATGATTATAGCAGTATATTCTGAAGTCAACAGTTCTAGTAATGGTCTTGTAATCCCCTATCTTCCTAATTGTGGCAGAGTTTATTTGTGTTGTTTTATTGAGCAGGGTGATTTCTTTCCTGGGTTCTTGTCCAGATGGATTTGAAGAATGAAGCCACGGACAAAAGGTGGCAGGTGAAAAGTACAGAAACCTTACTGCAAGCAAACATTACCTCTAAAACCCTAATTCTAAATTCTAAGCCTAAAACTCTATCCCTCTTGGCTCAAACATTAGCTCTAAAACCCTAATTCTAAATTCTTAGCCTAAAACTCTAACCCTCTTGCCTCAGAGGGGCACCTAAGAAAGGTGACCGCTGCTTTACTTGTCGTGAGGCATTAAATAGGCTGGAGACCCTCCTTTTCTACTGTGGACCTTAGCCCTGTAATCAGCTCCCAGGACCCCCACGTCCATACTTTTCCTCATTTGGTCAACTTATCTGTTTAGGTTGGAGTCACTTTTGATTTGTCTTATGGTTTTCTCCCAGTTGTGCTGGCAGAAAAAGCCTTATCTTATAGCCCTCCCAGCTGCTCAGGTCAAGGCTACTTTTGGTCTACCTTACTGTCACTTTAATTGCTCAGGCCAGAGTTACCCCCATCTGTCCTCAGTTTATGGCTGTTTTAATTGCTCAGGCCAGAAATATTTCTATCTGCCTGTGGCATTTCTCTATCCTCTGTATAAGTAAAATAAACACCCTGGCATCTTCATTCCTAAAACTTCCTAAACCTGCCAACTTTATCCCTAAAACTCCTTTCAGAGTCAGTGACAGTTCTGGTGGGGCAGCTAGCTGCCCTCATTCGGGGAATATTTGCTGGCGATCTATCTGAGTGTCTACTCCTTTAAACCTTCTAAAGTTTCTCTAATAAATCTATTTCTGATTAAAATATCCAACTGTTGTGGTGGTGGTTTTTTGTTTTGTTTTTATTCCTGTAACTAAGCCTGACTGGTAAAGACAACTAAAATAAATTGGTGCTTATTAGGAAAAGCATTTCTGAAGACATGGCCCTGATGTTGATAAGTGAATAATAAGCAGGCATTAATCAGGTAATGCCTGGGTAATAGGACTTTTTAGGTAGAGGCAGCAGCATGGCCAAAACCATGACACTGGAAATGATGTATCTCCAAAGTACTGAAAATATATCAGAGTGATTGGACTATATGGAGGACAAGGGGATGCGGAGATAAAAGAGGGCTAGGTAGTCAGGGAGGGGACCACAAGAGGGGAGTAGCACAGGGAAGTCCAAGAGTAACAGAATCTTGTGAAATAATGATGCAGAGAAAAACAGTGACCTAGAGCTGAACCCAGCTAGGTGGGAGTTGCTAAGGTAACCTGACTGGGCAGGGAGGACTGGACTGACTGGAGACCTAAGGCTTAAAATGTATGGATGTTTCTAAGGTAGAATTCTTTGAAAGGACCAATCAGGAGCTAGACATAAATATCTCCCTAGAGCCAGCGGTTCTCAACCTGTGGGTCGAGAACAATGTAAAAACATCCTGCTTATCAGATATTTACATTACTATTCATAACAGTAGCAAAATTACAGTTATGAAGTAGTAACGAAAATAATTTTATGGTTGGGGGTCACCACAACATGAGGAACTGTATTAAAGGGTCAGGGCATTAGGAAGGTTGAGAACCACTGAGAGAAGCTTCTGCTGCAACCCGCTTTGGGCCCCCTCCCTCCTGTGCAGGAAGTCTGTCTATCTCTCAGTAAACTTTGCTTTGGCTTACCATTCTTTGTCCATGAACTCATTCTTTGATTTTGTGAGATAGCGAACCGAGATCCGACCATAACACCTTGGTTTCAGGGAGATTCTTGGTGTAAATCTCCTATCCAGTAATGCATAGTATGTTTTCTATTTTTGTCCTTTGCTGGGAACCAATATCTAATTTCTCTCTATTAATTATTCTGAAACATGCTATTTAGCTATTTTGTTAAATAATAAATATGCCTAAAACATATAGGCACAAGTAGATGAAAATACTGTTTAAACACTTTACATTTATTAGTACAGTTGTTTGTTCCTCATAGCCACCCAAATGTTAGTTCAAATATATCCTTTATTTGCCAAATAAGCTAACTTGCACGGATTCCCAGAAATACATAAAGTTTAATCTGAGGTATTATATGTTTTAAAAAATGAAGTACATACAATAGATTTCTCTAATTAAATTTCTATCTTATAATTTCATTTTCAAAACAAGCATTTTTCTTCCCTCCTGAGGAGGAAAAGAAATGGATTTTAAACATTTTAGCTAGTTTAATATAATCTCAGATCCATTAGTAAGGTTCCCATTACAAATATGTTTCTAGCAGGGATAATTTGTTGGCCACAATGCCATTTCTTTGTTATATTTCCTGTACAGTTACCACATTATTAGTCTTTTCCATCCTATTTACTGCGCCACACACATGCACACAGTCACATATGCAAGGCCTGTATGGAGAAGGCAATGTAAGCTATTTCATGAGAGCCAGTTTCCAGTGCATGAAAGTTCATCTAGACCTTGGAGCCAAATATAAATAATTGCATTGAAATTATAATTTTAAGAGAATGAAAGGTTATGTTGCCTCGTTTTTTTTTAATTGCAGAAATGATTTTAACTGCAGACATTGTGAAATAGTGCCAAGACCTTTGGATGCAAAGTGTGAAGACTTATCTCTGGCTCTTTCATTAAATTATATACAGACTTTTCTTATGTCCTTGGATCTCAATTCCTTCATTATAAAAATGAGGGGCTGGCCAAAATGGTGTCCAACACTAATATATTTAATTATCAATAAGAGATTTAGGTCTCAGAGTGAGCACTGAAAGAGTCCCCAAGCAGTAATTATAAAATGCAATTATAGAGAATGCTTCAATTGCATAATAAGAGCAGGGAAAATAATTTGCATCAATTACAGTCTTTGTTAACAATAATTACAACTGCTGTATGTAAATTTGTCTTTATATATTTTGAGATTTTTATTATCAATTGCCTACACATTTAAATACTTCCTTTTGGGAAACTGAAAACACTATCCAAAAACTCTCTTCTAGTCTGAGAATGCCTGGGCTTATAGAAAAATCTGGTATACATTAACATAACTATATATGGTTGTTTTCAGCAATCATCTTTGTCAAAAATGCATACTTTCCAATTTCTTTTCAACATTTCTTTATGTTTTAGTTATTCCTTATGTAAAATACATAGTTGGGTTTTTTAAAAAAGCAAACGTTAATACCATTGCCTTTGGATCATTTTATCCATTTATATTTATTATAAACACTGATACATTTGAATGTATAGCTATCACCATTAATTGTGCATTTTATTTGTTCTGATATCACTGATTTTTTTCTCTCTTTTCTTGTGTTATTTAGTATTTGTTAATTAATTTTATCATTCCACTTTTTCCTTAACTAGTTTGTTGTACTCAGCACTCCTATTAGGTATACCAAGTAGTTTTAATATTCTTTTCATGGTTAATCTAGAGAACATAATTTACATGCTAGATTTTTTATTTTTATAATTAGTTTTTAAAATATGTTTTTATTGATTTTAGAGGCAGAGGAAGGGAAAGGGAGAGAGATATAGAAACATCTATGAGAGAGAAACATCCATCAGCTGCTTTCTTCATGCTCCCTACTAGGGATCAAGCCCACAACCCTGGCATGTGCCCTACTGGGAATCAAACCAGTGACCTCTTGGTGCCTGGGACAACACCCAACCACCTGAGCCACACAAGCCGGGCTTGAATTTTTAAAGTTTATCATTATAATTTTCCTTCACCTATACAAGAAATTTTAAATAGTAACTACATTTAGCCCACATTGTATCATACTAGAGGCCCAGTGCATGAATTCCTGCATGGGTGGGTCCCTCGGGGTAGCCTGTGGAGATCAGGCCTCAGCTCGCGCCCCCAGCCTCACACCCCCAGCCTTGCAGCCCTGCAGCTCTGCCTGGCACCTCTGCCTTGGCTTGACCCCACCCCCTCACCTGCTCCACCATCCCGCCTGTGGGGCAATGGATTTGGGCTGGGCCCCCAACCTGGCTCCCTTATCACCTGGGAGTTGGGTGGCGACCCCGCCCCCCACTACTGATGCTGGTGGCTGTCTGTGGGGCGATCGGCAGGGCAATCGGGCCCCCGCTCTCACCTGCCTTGGACTGTCATTGCCCGCTCACCTGCTCCACCATCCCACCGCGATCCCACTCTCATCGAGGCCCATTGTGTCTTGCAGCACCTCCACTGCCACCCGCTGCCAGCACCACTTCGCTGACACCCACCATGTTCTGCACTGCCTCCTGGTGGTCAGCACATGTCTTAGCGAGCAGTCGAATGCCCAGTCGAATAATGGCCAGAGGGGACAATTTGCATATTAGCCTTTTATTATATAGGATGCTATTTAATTTAATTGCCTTTTAAGTCAATAATATGCTACTTTTGGTTCAGAAAGCGAATGTTGGAATGCATTTAGCTGCATTCTTATTTGCAATTTATTCCTTTTTTTATCTTAGATCTTCTTTCTTAGATCACTTTCCTTACCCATTATTCAGATTTTCTTTCAATAAGAGTTGCATGTGGGAAATTTCACAGATTTTTCTGAAAATATCTTTACTTTACCCTTTATATTAGTTTTTTCAGGGCTCTTATAACAACATACCACTAACTAGATGGCTCGAAGAACAGAAATTTCTTTCAAAGATTTGGAAGCTAGAAGTTTGAAATCAAAGTGTCTGCAGGATTGTTTTTTCCTGAGGGCTCTGAGGGAAGGATCCATTCCAGAACTATTTGCTTGTAGACAACCATTTTCTCTCTGAATGTCATTACATTATCTTCCCTTCATGTGTGTCTGTCTCTGAACTTGAGGATAGTTTGTGGTTTATTTGGAGAGCATGTATATAATGGACTGCTTCTGATTGGCTATATGAAAACATAAGATTCCTTTCTGTCTTGTAAGCTTCAGCAAATTGTATATTATGTACATCACTTTTTTTTAATGCTTGCTCAATAAAACAACAACAAAAATTATTTTTTTCTTTTATAGAAAAGTTTTCTGGGTTTGCAGATTAGTTTTAATTTTATTTCCCCAAGAAATATGCATTCAACCTTTAGATACCTTAAATACATATTGTATGCAACAATATATATTCAACCTTGAATATATTCAATTCAATCTATGTACTGTTATCTCTTAGTCTCTCTCTAACATAATATACATTTTTTTTTCTTTTCTCTATACTGCGTTGTAAAAAACTTCTGATCTACATTTGAATCTAACTGTATCTCTCTGGCTATGTCTAGTCTGCTTTTAATCTACTCTTTGGATTTTTTTCTATTAGTACATATATTTATTTTTGCAATATTTGTGTGTGTGTGTTTTCCAAACTTGCTTTGTCATTACTTAAAGTTTTCCTCAGCTTTTTCAAGTTGCTTTTTAAGTTTTTAGAATATAGCAAGAATAGTCTCTCCTCCCATACTGTGGTTCTGTTAATCCCAGTAAAAATAATCACTATAGGTCTGTTACTGCAATCTTAAATGCATTTTAATTTTAGGTGTCTTATTTCTTTGTGGCATAGAAATATTTTATTTTAATTCTTCATTTCTTTTAAAATAATATTTGTGAGAATTCTTTAAGAATTCTATGAGAATGAAAGTGTGTGAATTTTTCTTATTTTTATTAAAAAACTAGAGGCCTATTGGGCAGAGACACATCAAAATAAAAAGCTTTTGCACAGCCAAAGAAACCGTCAACAAAATGAAAAGAGAGCCCAATGCATGGGAGAATATATTTGCCAATGATACATCCAATAAAGGTAAATTTCCAAAATATATAAGGAACTCATACAACTTAACAAAAGGAAGACAAACAATCCAATTAAAAAATGGGCAAAGTACCTAAATAGACCAAGAGGCATTTAAAAAAAATCCTCAAAGTTACTAATCATCCAATAGATGCAAATTAAGATGACAATGAGGTATCACCTCACACCTATAAGAATGGCTACCATCAACAAATCAATAAATGACAAGCATTGGTGAGGATGTGGAGAAAAAGGGACCCTAGTCCACTTCCAGTAGAAATGCCACTGTGGCAAATAGTATGGAGTTTCCTCAAAAAATGTAAACTGGAACTCCCATTTCACCCAGAATATATCCTATGAAACCAGAAACACCAATCAGAAAGAATATATGGACCCCTATGTTCATTGCAGCACAATTTACAATAGCTAAGGTTTGGAAACAGCCAAAGTGCCCATCAGCAGATGAATAGATCAAAGAGTTGTGGTACATTTATACAATGGAATACGTTATAGCTGTAAAAAACAACGAACTCTACCATTGCAACAGCATGGATGGTCCTGGAGAGCATTATGCTAAGGGAAATAAGCCAGTCAGAGAAAGATAAGTATCACATGATCTCACTCATATGTGGAATCTAATGAACAAAATAGATCCAGAGACAAATGACAGGATAGGTGGGCGGGGGTGGGGATGGTGGGGTGGTGGTGGTGGTTAGAGAGTAACCAAGGACTGGTATGCATGCATATTAGCATAACCAATGGACACAGACACTGGGGTGGTGGGGGCTTGCCCAGGGTGGGAATGGCTGGGGGTGGGGCAATTGGGAAAAAGGAGACATATGTAAAACTTTAGACAATAAAAAAAACAGTTAAAAAAAAAGATCCAGAGACACAGAAGCATGGATCAGACTGAAGAATTTCAAAGGGAAGGTGGGGTGGGGGTGGGAGGGTGGATAGTGATTAACCAGAGAACTTATATGCATTTATGCATAGCCCATGGACACAGACAATAGAGTGGTGAAGGCCTGGGAGGGGTGGGTGTGGGGTAGAGGGGGACAATGGGAAAAGGACAAACAAACAAACAAACAAATAGTACCTCTGTAATACTTTCAACAATAAAGATATATATTTTTAAAAACAAAAGATGTTGTCTGGGACCACAGTGTTCCCAGAGCTTGACTGGTGGTGGAGAAACTGCTTATGAGAAGCTCCCTCACTTTGCTATTGGCTGGAGAATGAGCTTCTCTGTCACATGTACTTCTCCTCGGGGCAGATCTTCACATAGAATTTAACTTCTCCTCAGAGTGAGCAATCTAGAAAAGAGAGAGGAAAGAAGAACCTTTTATTACCTAGACTTTGAAGTCACACACTATTACTTACACTTTATTCTATTTATTAGAAGTCACTAAGTCCAGCCCATTGTCAATGGGAAAGAAATTAAGCTCTCTCATTTAAAAGCAGGAGTATCAAATAAATTATGGGCATATTTAAAATAGGTTGTGAGTTTAGTTGAGGGTTGGCTAGTCATTTTAGCTCTCAGCCATAGTTGTTCTTTTTGCTGTGCTCTGTACAAAAGGTTTTCTTGTAGTCATTTAAAAATAGAAGATGAGGTGGACATAATTCTTATTTACCATTAGACTGTAAATGTGGTCCTTTGGGATCAATTATTAGACTCCCTCTCTTGTCTGCTCCTTGTATTTGCTTTATTATAGTTACACTAGTGGCCTGGTGCACTAATTCATGCACATTGAAAGGAAATTAACTAGAAAAAATATTTTAATATCACTATTTGCCCTTTCTCTATAATAGAATTGTCAACCAAATTCACGATCGACAATGACAGATGGAAACACACATGTGTGATTGGCACCAGCGAGAGCTTTATATGTATTGTGCATGCGTGAGTCAACTTAGCCTTTTATCTATAACTAGAGGACTGGTGCACAAAATTCGTGCACTCAAGGGGGGGGGGGGTCCCTCAGCCTGGCCTGCACCCTCTTGAAGTCCAGGAGCCCTCAGGGGATGTCCGACTGATGACTTAAGCCCATACCCCATGGGGAGCAGGCCTAAGCTGGCAGTCGGAAATCCTTAGCACTGCCGCAAAGGCAGGAGAGGCTCCCACCACCACCACTGCTCTTGCCAGCCATAAGTATGGCTTCTGGCTGAGTGGCACTTCCCCTGTGGGAGTGCACTGACCACCAGGGGGCAGTTCCTGCGTTGAGTGTCTGCCCCCTAGTGGTCAGTGCACATCATAGCAACCGGTTGTTCCACCATTTGTTCAATTTGCATTTTAGCCTTTTATTATATAGGATAATAAAAGCATAATATGCTAATTAGATTGGACGTCCTTCTGGATGACCTGTACGAAGCTGCAGTGGTGGGGGCCAATGCGGGAGGGGGCCAAGGCAGAGGTGGCCACTGCGGCGGTGGGGGCTGAGCCACTTGCACAAATTTTGTGCATTGGGCCTCTAATCTATATATATAAAAGCCTAAGTGACCATTACAACCTAATGACAGGGTTTCATACATAGCAGAGCAGCTCCCTTGCTGCAATCTATTGAATGTCAGACCTCAACACAAGAGTTTGTCTCACTCCAGTCCTCTTCCTTTCCTGGGGGCTGCCCTCCCGCCTGCACATGGGTCTGGGCTGGGATGGGGAACCAGGGGTGGTGGTGTATGAGGCCCCTTTCCCAGGGGGGCTGAGCAGCCAACCTTGCATGGTCCCTCCCCCTTGTGCACAAATTTGTGCACTCTAGTACATATAGAATAAACTTGCTTAATTAGACCTGTTTTCTGATTTAGCTAAATTTTTCCAGGCTAGTGAAGCACCCCAACTTCTCTTTCAGGTAATTGTCAGCAACACAGCAGTAAATATCAACATGAAGCAGATTATTATTATAGATCATGCAGGGAGAACAAAGGGTAAAATATTTAACTGCAGCAGTGTTTGACTATATTTTGTGCAGTGAGAAAACCTGAAGTCACTTTCAAGGTCCACCATTTCTTATTTATTTTCAGTTGGGTCAAGTTTTTAAGCTTTCTAAATATCCGTTTTCCGGCTAATGAAAAGAAAATAGGATTCCACTGAGTCTCCTATCTACCTACTCCAGGACTTCTGTGAGGATCAAATGAGATGCACGGGAAAACTCTTCACAGACATTTGGTTACAGTGTAAAATGTTTCCACCTGGCTATAAAGCAAGTCATGTTCCTGGGCTAAAGAAGCTTCAAGGAGGCTAGTCGTCGCTAGGGATGGGAAGCTGGGCATTGATACGTGATATCATTACCTGGAGCCCAGTGCAACTGTTTCTGGGCTGGACTGGGCTGTGGGTCACATTTTGCACCATGGGGTCTTGGCAGCATTGGCTGTGATTTGGTGGGCTGTTGCTTAGGGTTGGTGGCGGGGCCTGTGTCTCACATGGGGGAAGTGGAGTGTTTCTTTCTCGGCACCAGGTTCGCGCTGCTGTTTTCTCTGCAAATGGCAAGTGCATGTCACAGCAGCTCCTGCGTTGAGTGTCTGCCCCCTGGTGATCAGTGCGGGTCATAGTGATTGGTCGGACAGTGGGAGGGACTCTTAGCATATTAGCCTTTTATATATATATAGAGAGAGATTTTGTTAAATCATTGAAATTAGAGCTTATTTCTAATAGTTTGGAAAATATTTTCAAGCAAAAACAATGTTCCACTTATCTCTGATTTTCTACCTTCACTTATATTTATATTACGTGTTATATCTCACCAATTCTTCCATGATTCCAAAATGATTTTGTTTTGAATCATCTGGTATTTTTTTTTACCTTTTTTGTTGTTGTTGTTGTTAATCCTCACCCGAGGATAATTTTCCATTGATTTTCAGAGAGAGTGGAAGAGAGAGGGAAAGACAAAGAGAAACACTGATGTGGGAGAAACACATTGATTGGTTACCTCCTGCACATGCCCTGACCAGGGCCTGGGCTGGGGAGGTGCCTGTAACCAAGGTATGTGCTGTTGACCAGAATCAAACCCAGGACCCTTTGGTCTGCAGTCTGACGCTCTATCCACTGAGCAAAACTGGCCAGGGCTTATCTTTTTATTTTAAAATAATTATAGGCACAACAGAAGCTGCAAAACAAACAAACAAACAAATAGATACAGGGTTTCCAGAATTGTGAGCAAGGATTTTGTAAATCCACGTCTACATAATAGAAGTGAGGTGGGGATGGGGGCAAAGGATTGGCAAAAAGTTACCAGCAAAAGTAGAGAAGCTAACTTTTATAAAACTTTGGAAATTAACCAAAGTATTACAGCAATCTGATACTTATTTATTCCAGAAAATGGTAATTGAACCTCAATAAGAATAGCAGAAATTGTGGTGCTTTAACTTGATCTGTATCCTCAGCTTTTTGGTAGCCTTGTGGGGCAAAGGCAGGCTGGGAGAGGTCAATGGGGGGAAAAGGAGACGTATGTAATACTTTCAACAATAAAGAATAAAAAAATTAAAATGAAAGGCAGCAGACTTGTAACCATGGTGTAGCTGTGATGACCAACAACTGTGAAGCCACTGGAGGGAGCAGATTATATTTGAAGTTCTTCATAAATTTCTACTTCTGCAGCATTATCATAATTTGACCTGTCTTATAGTTTCCTGGAAAAGCTTCATTTACATGTACATTTTATATTCATACCTGAGTATTTCATTTTTTTCAGAGCAATTGCTAATGGCATTATATTTTTAATTTCAGTTTCCACGTATTTGTTACCAATATATAGAAGTATGTTTGATTTTTGTGATTTTTTATTCTGAAAACCCCAAAATCTCACTTATTAGTTCTTAGATTTTTTTCATTGAATATTAAGTTGTGATTTTTTTTTATGAATACAATCAGGACATCTGCAAATAGGGATAGTTTTATTTATTTATTTCTAATCTGCATGACTCTTATTTCCTTTTTCTTGCCTTATTATACTGGCTAATGATTATAGATCAACTGACAAGAATAGAGTCTAGAAATACATCCACATACTCAGTCAGATGAAGTTCCACAATTTCCCCAAAGCATTTTATGGGAAATAAAAACTTTCTCTATTAGGATGCTGAGACAATTGTATCTATAATTATAGAAGTGCAATATGCTAATTACACCAAACATCCTTCCAGACAACCTTCTGGTCGAAGCCAGAGCTGTGAGGGAAGCCCGGGTCCCAGGTGCCAGAGGGAAGTCAGTGCCGGCAGCTCGGGGAAGGAAGGCCTACTCTTGCACAAATTTTCATGCATTGGGCATCTAGTAATCACATAAAGAAATATTAACTCTGACCTCTATCATACCCTACCCAAAAATTATCTTAAGCTAAGATTATAACCTTAAACATAAAAACTAAAGCTACAAAGCATCTGGGAGCACATCTAGGATAAAATGTTGTCTACATTTGGGTTTATTACTAATAGTCATGAGGAAGTTGAAAACTAAGATAACAAGATTATATTTCATAAACATTAAAATTGCTAAATTTAAGAATACTGATTTTTATCTGATGTTGGTAATACTATACAAATAAACAAATTTATGGTGCTAGAAACCAGAACAGTGTTTACTTCTGGGGTGACAGCATCTGTCTAAAAATAGAAGCAGAAAAAAATTTTCTGGGATAAGGAAAATATTTTATATCTTGACTGTGGTTTGGATATTGTTGGTGTATGTTCAACAAAAATTTTAGAATTCTATCCTTAAGATTTGTGTTTTAACATATGTAAATACCTCAAAAAATAACAATGATATGATCTACCAACAAATAGCATAAAAATTAGATATGCTAATATGGAGTAAAATTACTATCACTTCAATTTCTCTTAAAACCAAATCATAAGTATGGGAGATTGGACAATGGGACATGGTAGTGTTGGAGTGGTGACGGAGAAGAGCAGCTCTTTTAGGGTTCTAAATTACTAATAAGAGAGCTGGAAGATGTGTCTGCAGTTTCATAGGAGGGAGACTTCTGGTTCAAAAGATTATTTGGAGAAGGTGCACATTTTCCCTGGAAGTATCTCTGACTCTTAGTTAAATTAGATGTGTTCTATGAACAAAGTTAAAATAGTTTTTGTAGATAGTACAAAAGATTTAGAAAGCTAAAATTCCAGGCCAACTCTGATAATTAACTACCTTCTTAACTCAAAAATTCCCTTATACAAATCCACTTTCTGCTTCTCTCTTTTGTAGTCCAACCTCTCTGTGCATGCTCAAAGGAATCCTTACTATAATCTCTAAAGCCATGGGGCACTATGACCGTTCTGTGGATCAAAGATGACATGCAATATAGAGTTTAATGAATTTTCTTTATTAAACTAGGATATATATTTGTGGTACTGTAGGACAAAATCATAGCTAAGAGCATTGAAGCTGGGAAGGAAAATGATTAATGGAAATAACAAGAGGATTGGTTTACCCAATAGTTGTATAATCTCAAGCAGCAGCTTTCATCTCCTTGAATCTTGTCTTGTATAGCTGAACTTACAGGGGCACCTAGTTTGGAGATAGAAGACTCTAGCTAAGTCTTAACTGACTGCTTCCCATGACGTGGTGGGACCTCACCTCAGGCAGTCAGAATACTGCTCATGACACCAGCATTTCTTCTGTGTCTCCACCACTATCCTCTAATGAGATAGAAAAAATAAAAAATAAAAAATTGCTGCCTATAAGTTAACTTTGTTGTTGGTTTGTTTCTTCCATTTGAACCATTATCATTGAAGGTTTCAATTTAAAAGAATTTTACCAAAGTTTGATTTAATAAAGTCCTATTTTTTCTTTCTTAAAATCTCATTGCCCTAGACTTCTAAAACTATTTAGGAAAATAGTAACACTAATCAGTGGTACCACTCCTAGTACTATATGCAACTTAAGAGCATCTAAATTTTTAAAAAATCTTTTTTCACTTAATAGGAAAATTTATGATTTTTAAAAACTGTGTAATCACAGTTAATCCATAACATATCTACTTAAATGTAAAAGCCACATGGCATCACTTATGAGAGATCTCTTCTCCTGAAGGAAGAAGCTGAAATCAACTGTCACATACCTAATGTTAAGTCAGAGGTAATTCACTCAGTTTTTACCATTCAGAGTTTAAAGACCTCAGCAATTTCACATGAAGAAAGTCAGAGCCTATGGAACAGTGCCAGTGTCTAGGTTAATCACATCAGCCTCTTCTGCGTGAGAAAGATTACTGAGTCATCTGTTAATAACACAGAACATTAGTGTACAGATTCAGATGAAATGAGAGTCCAGTGATACCTCTCAAAATTCAATAAGCATACCAAAACCGATGGTGTATAAAATGAGAAATAAAATTAGGAAAATATATTATCATGTTCTGGTCTAAATACTATTTAAGAAATAAGTAGTTAGGTTTTATTACTGAGGAAGTACCTCAGTAATATAAGGAAGTGAGTATTTAGGTATAAATTGGGCATTAAAATAACCAGCACAATAAAACAATGCTGGATGGTACTGATTTCACCCAGACTTTAGAACTGAATAGGAACCTGGATGAGTCAAAAGGGGAAACAAAGGAATATATATATATATATGGCTAGCTAAGCACTCTAGTTCAAGATCACCTAGAGATCTGAAGACTTGTTACTTCTGCTAGTAAGTTACTTCTCCTGCTGACTCTCTAAGTTCTGGGTAGTTAGTAAATATTTTAGATCAGTATCCTCATTGCTTTACCTGTTGTACATATTGGTTAATAGGGCTGCTTGGGGAAACCCTGGGATAAGAAAGTCTCACTCTTCTGACATGCTGCATGAATCTGCTGAAATCAGACCAATCCAAGATTCTTTTGGGAGAGAGTGATATCCTTAATTTTATTATCATGGAAATTGGGTGTGCCAGTTAACAAATATGACTCCATAAGCATGACTTGTTTCTAGAGGGATGTTAATGTTTTTCTATGATACCACTATCCCACTGTGTTAAGTTGAAAATGTGATTTATAATTTTGAAATCTGGTACATAAACATAAAATTATATAGCTTCACTTGAAACATATGGGTTTTGCCTTTTCTTGTATTTCAAAGTGAAAGCATTAGATTTTCTATGGTGTCAATTTTCTGCTAAATAACTATTTTCTTTTTATCTTCCTTACTTAGATCTGCAGTAATATTACTCAATAATATATATAGATCCCTTATTTTATTATACAAATATTAAAGAAACACTGAAGAAATACACTGCATATACGTAATTTTAAAATAAGCTTGCATTTACCCCATACCACTCTCAGAATAACTCAATGTGATAAGAGTTTGAACATTCCCATGTGGGTTTAGTAAAGAATGACAGTAAGGTCTGCTTAAGTTGCATTGGTCTATTTTTATGGCTGAGTAGTATTCCTGTGTATGTGTACCACACCTTCTTTATCCAGTCCTCTACCAAAGGGCACCTTGGTTGTCCCCGTGTCTTGGCTAGCACCATGGTGAATAATGCTGCACTGAACATAAGGATGCATATATCTTTGAGAATACATGTTTTCAAGTTTTTGCAGTATATACCCAGGAGAGGTGACAGAAGGTGATTTGATTTTCAGTGGTTGGCACACAGTACAATATACATACCTTGTAACATAGAAATCCACACCTGAGACCTATATGGTCCTATTAACCAATGTCATCCCAATCCTATATAATAAAGCAGTGATATGCAAATTGACAGTCATGCCCTTGCAGAAAGATGGCCGCCCCCATGTGGTCACAAGATGGCCACCACAAGATGTCCGGCAGGGGAGGGCAGTTGGGGGCAACCAGGCCTGCAGGGGAGGGCAGTTGTGGGTGATCAGGCTGGCAGGGGAGGATAGTTGGGGGCGATTGAGCCTGCAGGGGAACAGTTAGGCATCAATCAGGCTGTCAGGGGAGTGGTTAAGGGTTGATCAGGCTGGCAGGCAGAAGCAGTTAGGGTCAATCAGGCAGGCAGGCAGGCGAGAGGTTTGGAGCCAGCGGTCTCGGATTGTGAGGGGATGTCTGACTCCCCTGAGGGGTCCCAGATTGGGGCTGAGGGCCACCTTCCCCCCACCAGTGCACGAATTTCAGGCACTAGGCCTCTGGTAAATTTAATTTAAAAATTTGCATTGTTGTAATTCATAATTTGCAGCACTTTCAGCCTGTTGTACTCTGATGGCTAGCTCTATGATCTCTTAAGAAAAGGTTTTGTTAACCAAATTAACAGTATACATAAAATGAAAGACTATTTCAAACTGCTTAAGATAATCAGTGTTTTAGAGCTCTTAAGAAAATTTTGAAGCTTCCATTTGCTGTCAAATAATTGAAATATTAGTTCTTATCTAAGTAGTAAAACAATTCTCCACAGGGACTTTACTAAGTAAGGACTCTTTCCCAAATATACAGGATCAAAATTATGGTATTAAGTAAAACTGTATTTTTATAAAAAAAAATCTGCAATTCAGGGATTACACTAATTTAGAAAGGAAGTTTCTTCAATTTTAAAAATTAAGTCTTTGCCATATTGTCAAAATGAAAATAGTAAACATACAGAATTCAGTTATGTATTTTAAAGTTCTAGCTTTATTTGACATGATTGATTTGATCTTGGTGGTGTATCTATCTATCATCTATCTATCTATCCATCTATCTATAGAAAAGGTTAATATGCAGTGTCCCCTCGGGAGTTCAACTAGGAGGACCGGAGTTTGATCACTCACTATGACGTGTGCTGACCACCAGGGGGCGGCATGGAATGAAGAAAGGCCCCAGTGGGCAGCTGGCAGCCTGGGAAGGGAGGCTCCGGCCAGCAGCCGGAAGGCCCCAATCGGCCCTGATTGCCGGCCAGGCTTAGGGACCCTACCCATGCACGAATTTTGTGCACCAGGCCTCTAGTAGTGTTATATTATAGAAAATTATATTAATGATGTTGAACTATGTTTTAAAAACAGAATCATCTTGTCAAATATATCTTAGTGTCAGGGTATAGAATATCACTATTTTCGTCATTTTCTGAAATGAAGTTTAGTTAAATGCAGATTAGTTAAAACCTGTAACTATGAATTAAAAACAAATAATAACACAGCAATAATAACATATAATATCTAGTAGAAATCAGGATCATAAACAGTTATCAATAATTATATTGATAATAATGTAGAATTTTGAAAGATTTCCAATTAAACTTTAATTAATTTTATATATTATGAGTAGTATTCATTTTCTATATTATGAATATATATTAAAACAAACAAAGGAAGCTGAATATATGATCATAGAAGTAGATTTTATTGAATTATGGAAGTGGGAGGATGAGGTGGAAAGTGAAGAAAGCACTTTAGAATCTAGTGGATAGCATAGCAGGTTCCTTTCTATAACCTTATTACTTAGCACAGCGAGGGCTCTATCAATCATAATCAGAGTCTGATATTGTAGCAAGTGTAGTCTCTCCCTCAAGAACTCATACAAAATAAGACCATTTTACTAATAAATCCTTTGTTGCAATATAGTTTATACATGCTTTTAGCTTGAAATTTATAGACTATACATTCTGGATTGGATTGTGCATTGTAACAAATACATCACGCATTCTTCTGGAACAAGGAATGACTAGACGTTCTTACATTATTTTTCTATGGTAGCAGAACACAGATTTTGATTTTTATATCACTTATTACTGTATTAAATAGTATTTCTAATGTCCACACTTGTTAAGGGAGAATTAAATAAATGTGTTTACTTTTTAATTATTTTTAGTAACTTAAATATATAACATAACAAAATATAATGTGACACAATATATCATATCTTGGTATATATTTATATAGTTTCATTATAAGGATAAACTATTTTACAAAAATTATGTGATTTGGGTAAGTCCACAAGCTAGTTCATGGCAGAGCTTGAACTCAATTCAAATTTATTTGACATTTAACTTGGTGCTCTTTTAGTGGCCTCACCGTATTAAAAACCAAGCAGACTCCTTTTAGGACTGCAAGATAAGAATTGAGCTGGTACATTGAAATAAAGAGGGGAAAGGCAATGGGAAAATATGACAAATTCTTTGTTATTGGAGGGGTCAACATGAGTTTCTTGCAGATAGGTCCCTTATATAAAGTTTCCTTATATATAGATACTAGGGGCCTAGTGCACAAATTTGTGCACTTTGAAAGGAACTGTGGGCTGCGAGGCTGCAGTGGTCACAGGGGCAGGTCTTGGCCTATCCTCTGCACCCCAGCCTGGCCCCTCCCACTGGGGCCCCTGGTCCCCTGCCTGCCGGCAACCCCACTCCTGCCGCTGCTCCTACACGCTTATGGCACTGGTCCTGCTCACACCCGCTGATGGAACGGAGTACTTAGGGACAGTGCTGACAGTGGGTGTGAGTGGGGCTGTCATTGGCAGCGGATGCAAGAGGCAGCTGCAGGCCCCAATCACCCCTCAGAAGCAGGGGGAAGTGGAGAAGCCCTGAGGGTCAATCAGGACCAGCTGCCACCATTCCCACCCACTGACAGCACCAAGTGATCAGGGCCAGCACTGGGTGCCAGCAGCAGGTGCAAATGGCAGCTCTGGTGTCAGCAACAGGTGTGAACAGGGCCGGCACCAGCAATAGGTGGGAGCGCCAGGTGGGACCGCGGTGCACGGGAACAAAGAATTTTCAGTAACCATCAGAGGCTTGCCCTGATGATGGTGACTGGTGCCCTGACTTGGTCTGGAGCCCCCTCTCACCTGCTCCACCATCCCACCGTTGCTGACTCCCACCATGTTCCATGCACACCCCCTGGTGGTCAGCGCACATCATAGTGACCGGTTGTTCGGTTTTCCGCCATTTGGTCTATTTACATATTAGGGTTTTATATAGAGAGATAAGGGATCTACACATAAGTCCTTTATATATAATTCCATTATATTTGAGTTTTATCTGCAAAGAAAGAAGCAAAAACCTGGAAAAAAGTCTGTAGAAAATAATGTTCTAATTAAAGGTGTCAAAAATTCAGAAATAGCAAATTAAAACACCAAATCAATAAAATTGATTTAGTAAGAGATTATTGTGCATATAAGAACAGTTTGTGAACTGGGCTTTCATATTTAAAACTGATATGAAGCTCTAGAACATGGTGTTACAGGATGGCTTATAAAGTGAAAATGAGGGAGTTGTTTAAGAGAGTGTCTAGATGGCAGGAGATTGGTTAAAAGTGATTCCCTTATATCATTTTAAGAGGATAACTTAGATTTATTTTATGATTTTTATACACACTTACAAGAAATAGCCTAAGTTAAGTTTAGCTTATGTTCATGAGGTAAGCTATATTTAGTTTTTCTTACATGGCTTAAATGGTTTGTCTGCTCAAGAAATTCTCAAGTCTGGTCTCCATTTTGAATTTTATTTAAATGAATCAAAGTCTGAAAAATGAATAGAAGACCTGAAAATTGCAACCAGTATTGAGTTGGAGATGGGATTCAAATAAGATCTTAGCACTGGGAGGCTTATAGCAAACTAGAGGCCAGGTGCACAGATTCGTACACCAGTGGGGTCCCTTGGCCTGGCCTGCGGGGATCAGTGGACCTCTGCGCTGCCATAGCCCGGCCTCACCTGCCAGCTCGTCAGGATCCAGCCCACTGTCCGCGTTGATCCCACACAGCACGAGGTAGCGCACAAAGCAGCGTGTGGCCAGGGAGGAGCCCCAGCCCAGGCCAGGCGCTGTGTCGCTCCCGCTCATCCTGGCCCCGCTGCACCTCCTGCTGCCGCTCAGTAGGCTCGCTGCTGCTCCGCTGTGGTCTCTGCGCTCCTGTCCGAGGGCGATACCAGCGCACCCATGACTGTTCAGGTGTGCTTGTCATCGCAGCCTCACTCCTTGCATGGCACCAGAGAAGCGGCCGTGGGCTTGTGCCAGTCAGTCTGGATGCTGGTCCTGATCCCAGTCCTGGTCCAGATGAAGAGGGCTGTGCAGGGGGAGTGTCTGTGGGAGAGGCTCCCACTACTGCAGTGACACTCGCCAGCCATGAGCCTGGCTCTAGTGCCCATTGGTCAGTTGAGTGGTACTCCCGCTGTGAGAGAGCACTGACCACCCAGGGCAAGCTCCTGTGTTGAGCGTCTGCCCCCGGGTGGTCAGTGTGCATCATAGCTACTGGTCGACTGGTTGCTTAGGCTTTTATATATAGAGATGGTTGCAAATTTTAAAATAGGCAAAAGATTAAGGGACTTAATTTCAGTTCTACTTATGTTATAAAGAACCTACTATGAGGCACAGCCAACTATTCTCCTGGGCCTTAGAAATCCAAAGAACACTCATTGTACTTTCTGTGAAAGTAATTAACAAATATATTGATGTTTATAATATATTGTGGCTAGAAATATGATGGACTAATGCTCAGGATAATATAGGAGTTAAGAGAGAGGCAAAAAGGACAACTTGGAAATTCCAAAACAGCCTCCAGAAGACGTTACCTCCAATGTTTTGTGAGGAGGTGAGGTCAGATTAGCAAGATAAAGGGAGCAACAAGTATTAAGTTTAAAGATGTTAAACACCAAAGATAATGGAAGGGGTCCAGTTGAGAGCTCCCATGATACACATTTTATTTCTTGCCCAGAAGATATGATTAATTAGGACAAGAGCCTCTTTAAGATATCCTTTGCAGCCAGAAATCTTCTACCTTAAGTTTGTGCTCTGAATATTTACTCTTTCTGGAGCCTTATCCATGGCTATGAAATCATTCTTCACACCTCCTCTTTGTTAATTATTTTCTCCAGGATAATGTCCTGTTGAGGTTCTATGCTCTGGCCACTTCCTGGCTATGGTCTGGGGGTTATGTGTTTGACCACAATTCACAGTGACAATGATTGAAATTTTAAATACATTTTTAAACACAGGGATTTTTACACTTCACAAGAATAAAAGTATTATTGGGAGCATCTTATCAATGAAGACACAGAGCTTCAGGAAGGTAAAATAGTCATTGCACATGTAGTGGTAAATGATCATGACATAGCAGGAGAGCAGGGTAACCTGGGTGCCTCCCTTGGCTTCTGTGTGTCTGTCTGCACCTTGACTGGATGGAATGAGCTGGATCATCTAAGCAACACCTTTCTGCCGCCACTGCAGGCTCAGAAGATGCTGTCAGGGTGTTGATCTGAAAACTCAATCTTCAAACTCAGAAGTTGAATGGCTGACATGCAGGGTATCTCTGATTTCTGAGAGTATGCTATCTCATTCATTTACAACAAAGGGAGGCTTCTCAGAGATCACACAAATGTTTGGAATATAATTAGTAAAAATGTAATAAGCTTGGAATTAGAATAATCTTGACCACAGGTTTTTGGGTTATTTTTTACCTAAATGAATATATTGCTAAAAAAAAGAGCAGTCCAAATCACAGGTGGGAAGAAATAAATGATAGTGCTGTAATACCTGGAATTGCACGAAGGATTGTCAAGAAGAAGAAACAGTACAGGAAAAAGTTGGGACAAGTTAGAGGGAAAGAGTAGAGGCGGCATTTAAGGTCCGGGGAAGAAGTACTGCACAGGGAGAAGAGCCCATAGGTCGTTCAGTGGCAACGCAGGCTTCCAGGTCAGCAGGCTGGGAGGCAGGAAGCCTAAGTTCTTTTTGCACTAGGACCCAACCCCTTCCCCCGGGAAGTGGAGTGGTTCCCTGCCTCCAGGCATTTCTTTAGTCATCTCTCAGGAGGATTCAGTTTGCACTGTGATTAGAGCAGCCTGGGAACCCCAGAGTCTGTCAGTTACTAGGTCCTAATGCACTGAAAATAAAGCCTGAATTCTTAAATATGTAATATCATCTTTTCAAATATTTTTTTTACGTCTGGTATTTTCTCTCATTGCTTGTTTAACTGACAAACTCCTCATTTAGCAAAGATTAGATGAGCAACACTCCTAATGAATCCTTCCCTTGTTGCCTTGGGACCTAGTTGCATCAATTCCCCTATGCCACCCTCACTTTATGAACAGCTACATTATTACATATGTTATTATATTTTATGTTAATAGAATCTTTAATGTACCATGCTTTTTGTTTTTACTCTTTTACATATATTGTAATGTATGTCTAGATTTGAAATCACTTGTATTTCCATAATCCTATGAATAAGAATTTCATTTTTTAAAAAAATATTTAAGTGCCTTAAAATTCATAACACATCAATGAATATTTTTAAAATTTAAAAAGTTATTTCTGTCCATAATAAAACTTTATTCTGATTTTTTAAAATGAGCAATAGATAAGTGTATGGAGAATGCTACAAACAATACAAATGTTCAGTTTGCTCCCCTTATGACTCTTACATAGTGTATTATGCTACAAGAATATATCATTGCTTATTCAGTAATAAGTAAGATGCTGAAAAAATTTAAACATGCTGATATAGTACTAGAATCCAATTCAAATTTTGATTTTGCAGTGGGAAATTTACCTAATTTCTATGAGCCCTATTTATTCAAAATATAAATTCTTTCTATTTTTCAAATTACATTGATATGACATATGAAATATACATAACAAAAGTAGGACAAAGTAAACTAAATGATACCCATTGACATTATTTTAATCTTATGATATTTTACATACAATTTAAAAAATAATTATAAACTACTCAAAGAAACTAATACCTCTTCCCTATTGGGTCCTCAACAGCCAACACAATATGGCCACATAGTAAGTAAATTTATGCTGTTCAGAAAAGTTAGTCAGAACTAATATAAACAGAGGTAATGCTAAGAATTATAAAATTATTCCCCATGACAGTAAATGAAGAGTAGTTTAAGGAGCCAAGGCCTTTCTTTTACATCTTTGGTAAATATTTGTTTGCTGCTTTGTTAAAACAACATCAAGTTCCACAGTCATCATTCCAAAAATATCAATTAAGTATTTTGATAAAATCATATAATAGTAGAACTAAAAAATAAGCTTTAGGATGAAGATATAGGCAAACTGTTTGGCAATGTAGCTGGGGAATGTGGTATGAATATAAGCTTAATTTCATAATATCATTTTATGTTGTCTGATTATACAGTGCCTTTATATTATTGTAATTATGACAGATATGTGGTGTGTCCTTTTAAGCAACTTTTGGCAGAAAATTGGATCTGAGGTAGAGAATCCACAAGGGAGGGTATACAGACATTGATTGTGAATTATGTAGGAGATGAAAGGAAGACAGTTTATCCCATCTCTATATATGGCTGATTAAATTAACATCTCAATGAAAAGATAATCATAATTACAATGAAAGAAAAAAAAGCAGCTAATAATCTTCTTTTCTTGCTCTCAAAGGAGGATTCCCTCAGGGCCCAGGCATCTTCATTCTGTATAGATGTGGATGGCAACAGATGTGAGGGTCATAATTTACCTCAGTTTATGACTTGTTTGCTGCCGTGCTTCAGATTTCAGTTATATTTTTAAGGAAGAAGTCAAGTGTGGCAAAATGAACAAATTAATATGTTTTTTCTACTACATGTTAGTTTTGTAGCTACCAGGAAGCTTCAATAATTAAAGATAAATTAGGAAGAGATACTTTCTCTCCTATAATCTCACTACTAGATAACATATTAAAAGGCAAGCAAACACAAGGCTGAACTTTAAAAATGAGTTTAACCATTTATTAAAAAGCAGGAGGGACTCCAGTTAGAACATGACAATATTCACCATTGACTACAATTTGTATCACTTGAATCCACTTGTATCTATAATAATAAAAGCTTAATATGATAATTAGACTGGACAGCTGAATGACTTTCTGGATGTCCTTCCAGACAAAGCCACGGCAGTGGGGGCCGAGGCAGAGGCGGTTAAGGGCGATCAGGCAGGCAGGTGAGCAGTTAGGGGCGATCAGGCAGGCAAGTGATCCCTGCGGGGGCCTAAACTGGCAGTTGGACATCCTCCGAGGGGTTCCGGATTGGAGAGGGTGCAGTCTGGGCTGAGGGACCCCCTGCCCATACACGAATTTTGTGCAATGGGCCTCTAGTATTATAATAAATTCAAGACATCTCAGAAGGCATATTCAGGAATTTTAGTCTCTTTTCTGGAGAAATTTTAAATAAAAATAGTGGAAAAACAACCGTCTTCACTGGTATAGTTGAGGACACCAAGAGACAGCCCAGAAGTTTACTGGGATGAATGAAGCACTGGCAATTTCTAGCCACTGAGCCAAACCGGTTAGGGCTAAAATTATTTTTATATAATTTTGCTTCTAAAATTATTTGACTACATGTAACATTATTTTAATAGTTGACTAACTTTTTGACCACCATTTTGCATATTCTGAATTTTTTCAAAGTGAAAACAACAAATTCAAAATTGTTTTTTAAATATATTAATATGCTAAAACTAGTGGCCCGGTGCATGAAATTCATGCACATTAAAAGGGGATTAATTAGAGGAAATATTTTAATATTGCTATTTGCCCTTTCTCTATAATAGAAGTGTCAGAGATGAAAGAAAATTAGTAAAATGTATATGAAAATCTTCCTCCTGTCAGAATCTGGGGCGCGCTGCGGGACCCAGAGTCAAGTCTCTGCACACCTGCAGCGCCTCAAAATTGCGCTAGACCCAGACACAGCTGCTCCACCCCTATTGGGTGAGATCCATACCCGACCAACCCCACCCTTGTCAAGCCCCGCCGAGCGGAGGGTGCAGCCTCAGGTGCCCCTGCACACATCAGGAGGGGGGTGCAGCCTCAGGTCCCCCAGCATACCTGCAGGTCGCCTGGCACTGGGGTGGGTAATGTGGCCTGAGGTCCCCCAGCCCAGGCCAGGGGGCACAGCCTCATGTCACCCAGCCTGGTGCGGGGGTGGGGAGCATAGCCTCAGGTCCCCTTCCCCAGCCCAGTGCCACGCAGCCTCAGGTCTCTGTTGATTGCTTGTTAAGGCTCATTAGGGGAACTTGAACTCTGCTGTGGGCTCAGCCATCTTGACTGTTACGACATGATGGTCAATTTGCATATTTCCTCTTTATTAGATAAGATATTAAAATAACTATATCCTGTTACTTGTAGAACTTTTACATTTTACATTATTTTCATTATTAAATTGTTTTTTTTATTTGTTTGTTTTTTTGTATTCGGGAGAACATAATTTATTTTTCAAGCCCCCAAAGTTGTGTTGTTGTTGTTTTAATGTATTTGCTTATTTTAGTAGGGCATGCATAGCTTAGAGTCCTATGCTTCGTGTGACTCATGGGTAAATGGTTCTGTTTGCAGTGATTGTAACCTCTCCAATTTATTACTTTATTCTCACTAAATTTTTATAATTTATTTTATTCATAAAAATGTTTCCCTATCATTTAACTTTTAAGGCTTTTTATTTTCTGCATAACATTGAGTATATTTTAATGGGAGCTTGTTGACTTTGCAAATGTACTAAATCTGAATTTCCTCTTTGTATAAATCCCCTTATAAATTCCAAAAGGTGATCTCTAATGTCTGCCCTTGGAGAATAATTCACTGCAGTTATTACTGTTTCTTAATTTGGTCATCCTTATTTACTAGTTGGAGGTTTCTCTATTTGTGAGAATAAATACTCAAAACTAGAAAGATTTGTTGTAAAAAAAAGTGTTTACTCTCAATTCTTTTTTCCTTTGACTTATCATTTATTGGTGTCTTTATGGTGCAGTTTTCTTGATAGAATTCTTCTGGATGACCTACAGTACATGTGAAGATTTTCACTTATATTATAAAACTGTCCATAAAACTGTCTCCAACACTACAAACCACATATTACTCATGTTCTGAAAGTGCAAAGATGAATAGGACTATTACTTAGGAAGGGTTTGCTTTGTAGATCAATAGCAATGACAAAAGTATAAAATAATAGTGTGCTTCAAATAGTTGTTTGTGCAACTACTCATTGAGAATAAAATATACAATTATAGAAATTAAATTATTGGGAATTAAATATACATAAGCATACACATTAAATCATTGGTAATTATTACACCATAATGTTTTGGCAATGGACCTATGCAATTACATATATAATTTTTTCTCACCCTTCTCTCAGAGGGTTTTATCATTTTTTTTATGATTACTGGAATAAGAAGACACTTGACGATTACACTTATTTGGCAATCATTAGACTTTCATTCTTTTATCACAAAGGTAAAATTTCTGTCTGCCATTTTTTTAATATTAAAAAATAAAAAGGTTAAAATAGGGTAGTGTATTACTAAATTAATAGTAATACAAATTAATGTTTGTATTAATGTTTGTGGAAATAATATTTTAACCTAACAAAATTTATCCCATGGATAATTAATAAAAAGTATGTCCTTAACTACTATTTTCATGTTGATGCCATGGGAAACTGGTTGCATTAGAAACTTGTACTGAAAATAAAATAATTTATTGGGTATACCTAATACAAGAACTAGAGTTTTCTACACACATGGCTAGAGCTTCACAGTTATAAAGGAATAGTTACTGGTGCAACATACTACAAATTATTTTAAATGTTTCTCTCCCTAACAGTAAAAAAAATGTAGTAATGGACCTATAGAAACATGTCTGTGAAATAAAAATATCTACCAGACTATTTAAAATGATAGGCAATTAATAAAAACCATGTGTTTCAATTAATTTTGACTCTCAGAATGTTTTATTACAAAAACATTGCTTTGCCATTTATTCATATACTAAGAGGCCCGATGCACAAAATTCATGCAAGAGTAGGCCTTCCTTCCCCTGGCTGCCTGCACTGGCTTCCCTCTGGCACCCGGGACCCAGGCTTTGCAGCCCCTGCTTCACCAGAAAGGTCATTCGGAAGGATGCCTGGAAGGACGTTGGGTCAATTTAGCATATTATACCTTTATTATTATAGATTTCTTCCACATAAAAATTAATTTTCTCTTTTATATATGCAAACAATGAACTATCTTCTGGAGGACTTTATATGTGAATAAACACAGTTCTATTACTTGTAATGCTTATAATAGAGTGAAAATTAAAGAACAAAATCTAAGTTAATAATGATACAAATTAGAATATGATATATAATGTGAGTGAAAGACCATAAGAAGTTGAAAAGAAGTAATTATTAAAGGATGAGGTAAATTATATAACGCTATAAATGATGAAAGGGGATTTAATCTAATTACTAAATAGTAGGATTATTTTTCAACTGTAAAGATGTTCTAGTACAGAACACATGAGCAAACACATGGAAATAGGAAAGTTTAAGATATTCTAAAACACAAAGTTTCATGATTTGGCCAGAGATTAAGTAATGGGGGTGGGGGGAGGAGTAAATAATGGTTGAACCCTGAGTACAAGCAAGAGGATGGAATATTCTATTAAGTATTTATCTTTATTTACTAGGCCTTGGGAAATCACTAAAATCTTTGAAGATCAGATATATATATCTTTACCTTCCACAATTATTGTAGATTTTATAATTTCTTTCTGAAGATGGGGAGAATCAAAAAAGAGGCAAAATGTATCCTCCACAAAAAAAGCTTACAATGGTAGGAAGGCTATGACATCTATAATAATAAAAGCTAATTAGACTGGGCATCCTTCTGGATGACCTTCCAGAAGAAGCCGAGGCTGTGAGGGAAGCCCGGGAAGCCCAGGTCTCAGGTGCCAGAGGGAAGCCGGTGCCAGTAGCTGGGGGAAGGAAGACCTACTCTTACAGGAATTTTGTGCATTGGGCCTCTAGTTTCACGTAAGACCATAATGTATGACATAGGACAGAAAGTCTTACAAGACACAAGCACAAAGATACCCAGCTGGAAGAATCAGAAAACGTTTTCAAAGAATCTATATTTGAGATGAATGTTTGAGAATTTCGAAAGTTGAATGGAGGTATAGTATGGGGGTACTTTTCTGGTCTGGGTAATAATTTGAGTAAACTAGCAAGAAATAAACTTCTGGGATGATCTTCAGGTAAAAGTTAATGGCTGTAAGGGTGAGTAGTAATTATATGCAGAGTTCTAGAAGGCAGGGAGTTTGTAAATTGAAGGGTAGCCATATTATAGATTTATTTAGAGGGGTATGAGAGTTAATTAAGTTACTAAGAAATGAAAAGTCATTGAGAGCTTGACAGTAATAAAACTTAATTTGTAATCATAAAAGTGTAATGATTAGAGAATAAATTAGAGTTTAAAGAAATCTTATTGACAATGGTGGAGTAAAGGTGAATCACTAAGTTCCCTCTTCCAAAACCTAATGAACTAATAAGCAATTCTTCACCACTATTACTAGCATCAGCCATGAATATCTACTTGAATTTTTAATAGAACTTATTTTATAAAAAATAAAAGACAAAGAGAAGAGAACCTGCTAGCGCAAATGTCAATTAGGAGGTTATATATGCCTTGGGTGGTTGGGAAAGAATAATTTACACTATAAAGAAGACCACTTATAATTTTCAAAATAGAGCAAGGGAAAAAAATAAACTTCAGAAATGTACTAATGGAACAAAGGAAAAAATGAATACAATAATAAGAAGAATTACTGCTCTGGAAAATTAAAGCCATGAGACCCTGGCTGGGCAGCTCGGTTGGTTAAAGCATCTTACTGATACACCAAGGTTGTGGGTTTGATCCCCAGTAAGGGTACATACAAGAAGCAACCAATGACTGCATAAATAAGTGGAACAGCAAATCTATACCTCTCTCTCAAGTCAATAAGTGAATAAAAATAAAATTCAGTCAGGGATTGTTAGCAAACTTCCCCCAGAGTGCAGAGGAAAGGGAGACATAAGATGAAAACAACGAGCGAGCATATGATAAAAATATAGGGAAACATTTTAGGGGTATCAACTTAAAATGAAAACAACAAAGCAAAATGATTAGTTGGAACAGAAGGAAAATTCAAAGGCTTAAATAAAGAAAATTTCCTGAGGTAAAAGACTGGTTGAAATGGGGATGGGAAAAGACTCAATATCCAAGTCAATGTTCCAAAAAGTATCAGAATCTAAATGGTCATTTCAAATGACGAGAGAGGGGAAATGTTGTTATCCACCAATTGTATTATTATTCAAGTTGTCTTTTATGTGTGAAAACAATAAAAATGTTTTTAAGATATATAGGGCTTCAGAAAACATTCTACATACAGGTATACAGGTAAGCTCTTTGAAGGGATAAGCAATATCTATCTTATTTATCACTTTATAACCAGCAATTAGTGGGAAAGCTAATAAATAATGGCTCTCTATCCCCCTTTCATTATGTGCTATGGAGGTTTTCTACAGGTTATTCTGCATTCTATGCAATAAATAGTTGACACAAAGTTAATATACGATGTTTCCCACGGAGATAATTTCCAAGGAGAAAAATGAAGCAGGGCAACGGAGACAGGAAATTCTGGGAGCACGGGAAAATTATTTAATAGAGAATGACCAGGGAACACAAAATAGCTAAGTGATATTTGAGTAAAAATATAAAGAAAGTGAGAATTCCAACAAAATGTTTCCTTCAGCTTGACTAAATATTAGACAGGCTTCTTCCTGCCTCTAGGCCCCTGAACTTCCTTTTCTTAGAGCTTATACTTTAAAAAGGTGTCATTGTAAAACCTTCCCCTGTCCGTTTGTGATGCAAAGCTTCTTGACTATTTTTCAACCCAAGAATGTCTTTCTCAAGGGCCTGGGAGCCATCTCTTTGAAATATAATCATCAAGGAAGAGTGTGCCCCTAACTCAATTTCTGTGGACAGGTAGGAGCCTAACTTTAGCAGGTACCTTGTCATGAAGAAAGGAGAAAGTTTATTTTTAAAGGTTCTACATCTATAGATATTTTTATAGTGGTGTTTGGAAACCAGTGCTGAATGTAAGTTAACAGCAATTATTAAAATGCACTATGTATTTCTTAAGGTCAGAAATGTGATATGAGGAATGAATGCATTTTTCTTAGAAGGTTAAGTCTCTGAAATGAGGGGTCTTAAAATTAGGAAACAACCATATTCAAGTGCAGGCTCAACAAATAAGCAGTGTGATATTGGGGCTTTTGGACTGGTCTCTGATCCAAACTTTCTCCCCAATAACTTTACATTTTTAAAAAAGTGAATGCAACTATTGAGATATAGACAGGGTAAAATATTAACTGATTTGAGCCATTTACAGGAAAACTATAGTTATGTTTGGGTCCAGGTAAAAAAGACATAAAGGGAGGTGATTTTGAAAGAAAAAAGCTAAAATGATTATAATATGAGGTGCTTTATGGAGAAAAGGCTGAAAGAGAATTACTATGAAATATTAGTAATAGGAGATATTATGGGCATGAGGATATTGACCATCTGGGGTAGTTGGGAGAATGAATTAAAAGTGTTGGAAAGGAGAAGGTGGTACAGAGTGGGGAGTAGAAAATCACTCCGGAAAACATTTTCTAAGTGGCAATGTAAAAAAAAACCCCATAAAAACCTACTTCCAACGTAGTACATTAAATTAGTCAACATACATACCTTGTTTCCAAAATAATGGAGCATATAATACCACTCTGGATAATATTTTCCTGGATTTCATTTCCTTTATATTAACAAATTGATTTTCTTTCATGATACAGTAACATTCATTAAATTATTACATATAGTCAATAAATATGCATCATTTCCCCCAACATAAGGTTACAGATGCCTTGTGAATGTATGTCTCCCCCCCCCCCCTTATCCTGTGGCATTTCTCTGTCCTCTGTACAAGTAAGATAAGCATTTTGGCATCTTGCAGCTGTTTCTACCCTCCACATATGCATTCCTGTCCCATGGACCCTCTTTATTCCCTAAACCTACCTGTTTTGTCTCTAAAATTTCTTTTACAAGGAAGCAGGATAGGCTCTAATTTTTAATACATTTTAGGGGGAAATTATTATAACCATTTAAGTGGCAGAGGTAATGTCTTTGGATAACTTTCAAAACATCTTCACTTTCTAAAAGGTTATTTACATTTTTTTCTAGTAATTTTGCTGTTGTTTTTATTATTCTTATTTTCTTTCTGTAGCGAGCGGCATTTATCCTTTTAGAGTGAGCTGCCTGCCAAGAATCTTTTGCCCACATGAGAGGCCCACGGTGTCCACTAAAAACCAGTAGATAGCAGTAAAACAAGGAACAGGACAGGAGCGATGGAACATGATGGATATGATGCCAAATGCAATAGGAGTGTTTATAAATATAGTGAGAAAACTGCCAAGGATTTCTACCAAGGGAAAAGGAAAGACATATATCATGAACAGAACTAGTAAAAAAAAATAGAGTCAAAGAGAGAGGGTGTACAGGAAAACCTTCAGCTTTCTCACAGCAATTACCATTTTTATTTGGTCTTTTTTGAAATTTCTTTCTGTAATTTCCTAACACATTTGTGTCAAAGGAAGAAGAAAATTGGATTGTCACCTGAAAGAAGAAGAGAGAATGAACTGATGCTGTTGTCAGGTTTTCGTGATGAAGTCAGAAATGTGAACATCGACATTTCTGTTAATCACAGATAACCAACCTGGGTAAGTGAGGAGCACGAGCAGCCAGAGTCAGGTGCAGCTGCAGGAGCTGGAAAAGTGAGGCTGTTTAGGCTAATGAGGCAAAACAGAATAAAGGCCAAAGTCACAGCAGAGAGAGTCTTAAATGCACAGCTGTATCTACTGTTGTCTCTTTTTCCCACCTGCTCTTCACTTGCAGGTTCATTTTTTTCTCTGTTCGGTCTGTTTGCTTCTCTGCAGGGCCCCTAACATTTTTTTTTGAGTCCAGGGCAGCTGCTACTGATTATTTATTGTAAGTGCCCTGTATCAGATAAAATTTAATTTTCTCCTATCTGTAGGCCCTGAGCTGAAGTTAACTGTGTTTGTCCAAAGTTCACGTGTGATACAAATCACACTGTTATAAAAGTTCATTTTAATTATCAAGCATGATGTGGCTTAAAATGATACACAAACACACACACATGTCATTTCTTACAAGAATATACAATAGGCAAAGCATGTATGGGGAATTTGAAGATGGATAAATGAAGCAGTGTTCTTTCTCATGTTTGGAACAAGTTGAACAGGTAAGATATACATGAGCAGAGGGCTGCCTTGCCGTTAACGCTGATTTGGAAATGGGGCTTTAGGTTTCACCCAAATGGACACACTCACACTTTATGTCATTAGAAAGACTCCCTATCTTAGTCAGAACTGGACAACTTGGGATTATCCTGAGGGCATGGGGTCTAATATTTTACCACAAAGCTCACTCCAAAGAATATGGGCTTTCTACAGGTAATATAATTATAAAGATCACATAATACAATAATCCTATATAAGAAAAGCCCAGCGCCCAAAATGGTGGAACAACCAGAATGACCAGAGACCAGATCGACCCCAGCCCCTTGCCCCGGCTGGCCCCGCCCCCCAGGGGGACCCCCACCCTGATCCAGGGCCCCATCAGGGCTGGCCAGCCCCCACCAGAGCACTGGGCCTCTATCCTATATAATAAAAGGGTAATATGCAAATTGACCCTAACTTCGAAACAACCAGCATGACCACTCGACCAGTCATATGAGGTGCACTGACCACCTCTTGGTACCTTTCCCTGGCTGGCAGGCTCCGATTGACCGATGGCGAACAGGGAACCAAGGGTGGGTGGCGGCAGGTGGCAGGGCTGGCAAACGGGCAGAACGGCTGACCCCTCGGTTCCTCCCCCCGGGCGGGCAGGCTCTGATTACCCAATTACGAACAAGGGATTGGGAGTGGGTGGCGGCGGGGGTGGGACCAGCTTCGGGCCCTGGGAAAGATGGCCCTGATTGCAGGCAAGAGCTAGGGACTGTACCCACACATAAATTTTGTGCACCGGGCCTCTAGTAATGATAATAATAACATTACTAAAACAATAGTAACAAAAATAAATTTTCACAATGTCCCTTCAGAGCCTCAAGTGCTGTGGCTAGCACATTTACCCTGGAAAAATATGAAAAAGAAAAGGAAATTAGATTTTTTACCTGCATTATAAATGTCCTCCCCTACCCAAAACCTTGAGGAAGATCCATCTCCCATTCCCCTTACCCCCACAGGGCTCCGCCATGCAGACCCAGTGATGCAGGTGGTGTAGTCCAGAAACCCAGGACTGGATAAAGCACACCTGCATGGGGCAGCTTTCTCACCAGGCTTCTGTTCTATCCTTTGGGTCTAGGGTAGGGAAATATTTAGGCAAAGCAGCTGAACAGGAGCCACCTCCTTATCACTGAGAGCTATTTTCTTGTGGGATATTAATATGCTATAAACATGTGAGCACATAGTTACTATTACACACACATCTTTAGCTTTCTGTTAGCTTTTGCTTCAACTGATCTATTAAAAGACCAGATTTCTGCTCTGGCTGATTTGGCTCAGTGGATGGAGTATCAGCCTGGGGACTGAAGGGTACTGGGTTTGATTCTGGTCAGGGGCACATGCCTGGGTTGTGGGCTTGATCCCTGGTGGGGAGCAGGCGAGTTGTAGGAGGCAGCCAATCCATGATTCTCATCATTGATGTTTCTATCTCTCTCTCCCTCCCTCTTCCTTCCTGTCTGAAATCAATTAAAACAAACAAACAAACAAACAAACAACAAAAAACAGATTTCTAATTCCCTGAGGTAAATTGCAAGCACATCATATTGAAGGGTTTTTAATAACCTCAGTTTTCATCAAGTCATATGAATTGTTAAGCTCTTCATAATTTAAAGCCTTCATTTACTCTTAACTTGTACTAAAATAAGGTTTAATGACTGAAGCCACCTTGATTTTCCTAGATCACACTCTTAGATTCCAATTAACATATCTCTATGACAACTTACTATAGTTCCTTATTTCTAACAACACTCTCTGCACTGGTAAGTATTTTAAAACATTTTAAATTTCAAATTTGTGGAGGTTTGGCACAGTTAAATAAGAGTAGGGGGGCATGAATTATTTTCATCAGCCTAATAACTTAGGTGTAGAAAAATGTAACACTATTTTTGATATTTCAGCTTACTTACTATATTGAGTCTCCTGGGGGGTAAAAAGTCAATGCTAGGTAAAGCTTTGGTGCTTTTATAAGCATTTAATTATAAACTGGCAATCCAGACATTTCCTTCTTTGTTCTACTTTCCTCTAGTTTTTAGAGGCTTACATAATTAGAGTACCTAAGTGGCCTTTGGCCATATTTGATACTAAGCTAGTGAGATATCACACACCTTCTCTGGTTTTTACTATTGAGCGTATCTTCAGTGACGCTCCTTGAGCTCGATGTGGTCCTGCCAGGGCCTCCAATCATCAGCCCTTGTATCTTTATCTTTCTCATTTTGTTCTCAAGATCCATGAAGATTTGCTAGTTATGTCACCACCCTTCATTCTCTCTCTATAGGAAATCTGAAAATTTTCAAATATTTCTCTTTGCCTCTCTGGGATAATGGTTGACTTGGAGACTTATGAAACTGTCTCAGCTCTCTGTCTAGAATTTTTTTAACCAAATATTTCCCCTTTTCTGATGCTCCGTACTGTGAACAGAACTTTTGTGAAAGTTAATGCCATATTGGAAAAGTAGAAACACAGTTATCTGGCAAAATTGCTAAACATTTGGAACTCCCATTGTTCCCCACTCCTAAGTAGAGTATTGGGGAAAAGTAGTAACTGGAAAAATAGTGTAAGAAATAAAGTCCAGGGTGAGTAAATGACATTTATAAAAAGTTTGGGTACTAAATTTTGATCAAATCTCAATTCAGAGATAACTCACATTCTGAAAACAAACTGATTAAACAATAAGAAAGGAGAGTATGAGAGAATACTTGAATAAAGTGAAACAAAGACCCGTGCTTGTTTTGTTTGTTTAAGAGTTGAAAGTTCCAGCCAGCTGGAGTGCCAAAAAGTGAGGACCAGACGGTACAGGTAAGATACGGTAAAAAAAGATTATGAGAGTCTGTGCTTCAAATAGGGCATTTTGTTTTTCTGCTTCATCTTTATTACAACCACCATCCACATAAAATAAAATGAAAAAAATACTGATTTTGATGTCAGATTTTTCTTAGCTAGACTGTAGAACTAACTGCCCGCTCCACCCCTTCATTTGAATTTCTCAAATGCATAAAAAACTGAAAACATTAAATGGTTCAATTTTAATCTCTCATCTGAGTTCCCAATGACCCTATCTTAGACAATTACATTACCATGTAACTATTTGCTGAGTCCTGAAACCTAGAGGTTATCTTTTACATCTCCATTTGCTTTATAATTTCCCCATGGTAGGGAAACCATCTAAAAGACTATTGCGGCTCTTTTTCAGCTAAATATATCCATGTAATTAATTTTTGTCTGCTTAGATTCACATCATTTGGGATTTCTAAGAGTGCTTCTGAAAGTCTGCTGATTTCATTTGTTTGCTTTCGTCTTCTACTTTCTCTTTTTGGCATAGAATTTGAATTTGGGTATGATTACTGGTAGCCCAACATAAAATATTATTGCTTAAACTTGAGAATCAAGGATGGTGGAATCAAAAGATGAAAACTTTTATTCCTGATGATAAATATTGACTATATATCAGTTTTTTATTACCAGCCTACAAATTAGTTTTCATGAGGTCTTGGTTTAATGAACAATGTAGGGAGGTTGAAATAACAAATTTTGATATTTCAAGCAGAAAAGCTTTGACTTATTTTTGACAATATGCTTGGCCAAACAATTATCTTCTGCACTTTGGAAGGCATCACTTAGGGACAATTCAAATTTTGTTTTCCTTACTTTGAGAAGTTTACTAAGTGTTATAAGAGAGTGATTCCTAAGTTTAGAAGAAGCCCCATTACAAGCAAGCATAGGAAGTATTACAAATTTGTTTATAAGAGGGGGCTTTCCGCTGAGCCTATAGATTCATAGGAATGCTTTATTATGAGTTTTTCTTAATTTGGATATAGTAGGATTCACTCATCATGCAATACAAATTTGTGCATTTTGATATATGCTTAGGCACATGTACCCATCATCTACACCCATCACCAAAATTGAGTTAGAGAACAATGTCATGCCTGAAAAAATTCCCCCTGCCAAGTCTGATAGTCAACATTTCTGATTATTCCCAACTCTGGCAACTATTAATGTGTTCTCATTTCTATATTTGTGCATTTTTATATAAGTAGAATAATATAGTTCATAGCGCTTTGTCTTTCTTCCTGTATTTAGTAAAATAGTATTTGAAATTCATCCCTGTTGTGTGTGCGTAGTTTGTTCCTCTTTATTTGTGAGTAGTAAGTTCATTGTATGGATGTACTACATTGTGTTTATTCATTCACTGGATGAAGGACATTTAGATTGTGTCTATTTGTGCACATTATGAATAATGCCACTATAAACATTACTATAAAGTAAAGTGTAAACATGTTTTTTTACTTCTCAGCATAAATAACTGGAAGTGTGATTGCTGGTGTATATGGTAAGTACATATGTAATTTCATAAAAAACTGCCAAAGTATTTTACAAAGTAACTCTTCATTTTGCATTTTCATCAGCAATGTATGTTCTGCATTCTCACCAACATTTCATGTACTCAGTATTTTTTTCTCATCTATAATAAAATAATAAAAGCGTAATATGCCAATCGACCGAACAGCCGAACAGTGTGGAATGACCATCCGGACAACCTTCTGGAAGATCTTCCAGACGAGCTTCCAGACGAAGCCCGGGCTGCAAATTCATACTCTTTTTTTTAATATATTTTATTGATTTTTTACAGAGAGGAAGGGAGAGGGATAGAGAGTTAGAAACATCGATGAGAGAGAAACATCGATCAGCTGCCTCCTGCACACTCCCTACTGGGTATGTGTCCGCAACCAAGGTACATGCCCTTGTCCGGAATCGAACCTGGGACCCTTGAGTCCCCAGGCCGATGCTCTACCCACTGAGCCAAACCGGTTAGGCCTGCAAATTCATACTCTTGTATGAATTTCTTGCATAGGGCCTCTAGCAAGTGTATAATAGTATTGCACTGCAGTTGGTTTTTTTTAATATCTTTACTGTTTAAAATATTACAGATGTCCCCTTTTTACCCCCATTTATGCCTTCCACCCCACAACCTCTCCCTGGTCTTCACCACACTATTGTCTGTTTCCATGGGTTATGCATATATACATACTAGAGGCCCAGTGCACGAATTTGTGCACCAGTGGGGTCCCTTGGCCTGACCTGCAAGATCTGGCCAAAACTGGCTCTGCAACATCCCCCCAAGGGGTCCCAGATTTTGAGAGGGCCCAGGCCAGGCAGAGGGACCCCATCAGTGTGTATGCCCCCTGGTGGTCCATGCACGTCATAGCAAGCGGTTGAATGGCCTTAGCATATCATTAGCATATTACACTTTGATTGGTAATTAGCATATTAGGCTTTTATTATATAGGACAAATTCTTTAGTTAATCTCATTCCACACTCGCACCCACCTCCACCTTCCCTCTGAGATGCCTCAGTCTGTTCCATGCTTCTATATCTCTGGTTTTATTTTGTTCATCAGTTTATTTTGTTATTAGATTCCACAAATGAGTGAGACCATGTGATACTTCTCTTTCTCTGATGGCTTATTTCATTTAGCATAATGCTCTCCAGGTCCCTCTATGCTGTCTCAAAGGGTAAGATATCCGTCTTTTTTACTGCTGCATAGAATGCCATGGTGTAAATATACCATGACTTTTTTATCCACTGATCTACTGATGGGCACTTGGGCTGTTTCCAAATCTTAGCTATTTTAAATAGTGCTTCTATGAACATAAAAATGTATATATTCTTTCTGATTTTGGGATTCCTAAGATATATTCCTGAAAGTGAGATCACTGAGTCAAATGGCAGTTCCATTTTTTAATTTTTTAAGGAAACTTCATGTGGTTTTCCATAATGGCTGTACCAGTCTGCATTCCCTTAAGCAGTGTACCAGGGTTCCCTTTCTTCATATCCTTGCCAGCATTCATCATTTGTTGATTTGTTGATGGTAGCCGTTCTGAGAGCTGTGAGGTGATACCTCACTATCATTTTAATTTGCATCTCTATGATGATCAGTGACTTTGAGCATTTTTTCATATGTATCTTGGCCATCTGTATTTCCTGTTTGGAGAAGTGTCTACTAGTATTTAGGTTCTTTGCCCATTTTTTAAATTGGATTGTTTGTCTTCCTTTTGTTAAGTTGTATGAATTCTTCATATATTTTGGAAATTAACCCCTTATGAGATATAGCATTAGCAAATATGTTCTCCCATACAGTGGTTTCCCTTTTCATTTTGTTGATGGTTTCTTTTGCTGTGCAGAAGCTTTTTATTTTGGTGTAGTCCTGTTTGTTTATTTTCTCTGTTTTTTCTTTTGCCCTAGGAGATGTATTGGCAAACATATAGCTAGCTATGAGAGATGTCTGAGATCTTGCTGCCTATAGTTTCTTCTAGGATTGTAGCATGGCTTACATTTAAGTCTTTTATCTATTTGAGTTTATTCTTGTATATGGTGTAAATCAGTGTTCTAGTTCAATTTTTTACATATACTTGGCCAGATTTTTCAAGACTGTTTGTTGAAGAGGCTGTCTTTATTCCATTAGATGCTCTTGACTCCTTTACCAAATATTAATTGAGCATAATGAGTTGGGTCTATATCTGGGTTCTCTGTACTGTTTGATCGATCTATATGCCTTTTCTTGTGCCAGTACCAGGCTGTATTGATTACAGTGGCTTTGCAGCAGAACTTAATATCTGGTATTGTTATCCTTCCAATTTTGTTCTTCTTTCTCAAGATCGCTGCATCTATTTGCACTCTCACCGGCACTTTGTGTAGTTAGCAATTTACATTTTCCTGAGAGATGTGCAATAGTATTTCATTGTAGTTTCAATTAGAGATCCCTAGTGGTGACTAAATGTTTATTTTCATGAGCTACTTGCTATTTGTACATCTTGTTTGGTGAAGTGTTTATCAAATATTTTCACATTTTTAATGAGATATTTGCTTTTCTATGATTGAGTTTTGATATATTATTTTTTTTATTAATCCTCATCCGAGGATATTTTTCACTCATTGATTTTAGAGAGAGTGGAAGGAAGAGAGAGAGAGACATGAATTCGTTGCCTCCCACATGCCCCTGACTGGGCAGGGTACGGAGCCTGCAAGTGAGGCACACGGCCCTTAAGTGTAAGAGTGTAATCAAACCCGAGATGCTTTAGTCAGAGGCATGATACTCTAACCACTGAGCCAAATCAGCTAGGTTAATTTATATATATATATATATATATATATATATATATATATATATATATAAATTACAACTTGTTTGTCAACTATGTGACTTGCATATATTTTTGTGCTTTGGGTGTTATATCTAAGAATTTTGTATTTAACCCATTATAGCATAGATTTTCTCCTATGCTTCTATGTAGAGGTTTTGCATTTTTATATTTTACATTTAGGACTGATCCATTTTGAGTAATTTTTTTGTTGTTGTTGTTTAAGGTATAGGATATGGGTCAAGGTTATTTTTTGCATGTAGATACCGAAAGGCTCCTAAAAATTTATACTTTTGTCAAAAATCTCTTGACACCCTGGCTGGTGTGACTCAGTTGGTTTAGCATGGTCCCATGAACCTAGAACACACTATTCCCAGTTGGGGCACATGCCCGGGTTGCGGGCTTGATCCCCATAGGTGGCATGCAGGAGTCATCAATGGATGTTTCTCATTGATGGTTTTTCTCTCTCTCCCTTTCCCTTACTTTCTCTCTCTCATGTCAATAAAAACATTAAAAAAATATATTGATGTTTTGTGTCATCTTGTCACTGGATTCTTTATGTGCCATTAGTCTATAGCGTTTATCTGTTTATTAATTAATGTAGCTCTTTATTAGGTCATGAAACAAGGTAGTGTGAATCCTCCAAATGTATTTATCCTTTGATTTGTCTACTCTGGTATCTTTACATTTCCATATAGACTCTAGAAGGAGCTGGTCAATATCTACAACATTTCTGCTGACATTTTGTCTGGGAGTATGATGAATCTATAGATCCAAGGAGGAGGTTGATATCTTAATAATTTTAGACTTTCAAATTTATAAACAAGGTATATTTCTGGGTGAGGGGCTAATGGCTGTTTTAAGGCTGGCCATGGCCCCAGACACCCAAGCTCCCAGTAGAGGCTGGCTGGAAGCAGGTATCTGGGATTTATTTATCTTCTATAATTGAAACTTTGTTGCCTTTAGCGGAGGCCACAGCCGGCCAGGGAAGGCAGGAAGCTTGGCTTCCTCCATCGCCGGGGCAACCAAGCTTCCTGCTTGTTCCAGCTCTATGGCTGCTGGCCGCCATCTTGATTGGGTTAATTTGCATATAGTTGCTCTGATTGGCTGGTGGGCATGTCTTGGGGCATAGTGAACTTACGGTCAATTTGCATGTTTCTCTTTTATTAGATTAGATTTTACATTTATCTTTAGTATATAGAAATACAGCTGGCATTTGCATTATGATATTTTTTCCTGAAACCTTCCCAAGGTAAGTTATTACTTTTATAACCATTTTTTGGTATTTTGTTGATTTTAAAAGCCATAGATATTAATATTACCTACAAATATAAACAGTGTTGCAGCTCTTTTCTATTCTCATCCATTTTAATTTCTTTTACTCTTTTTCTTTTTTGTTGTTGTTTTGACTTATTGCCTTGACTAAGACTTCTGATATGGTGGTGAATGTGAGTGTTAAGATAAAATATCTTTATTGCGCTAAATTATACAGAGAAACTGTTCAGCATTAATATCTTTTTCTTGTTTCCTTTCATTTTGTCATGAGTGGATGCTAATTTTTATTCTACATTTATGAGAAAACTGTTTTTCTCCTTTAGTCTCTTATTATGGTGAATTAATTTCATTTATTTTTGAATGTTGAAACAACCTTGTGTCACTCACTTTCTATATATATATATATATATATATATATATATATATATATATAAATTTCTGGAATCTATGTACTAATATTTTATTGATGATATTTCTATCTTCATGTGGGATATTTAGTATTGTTTTAATTAATACCTTTATTTTTGTTATCAACTTAAGGCTTTTGTTCTATAATGGATGTTTGTTCTTAGAAATTCTCTTGGCTTCTGCCCTCTTCATGATCATTTCTGATATTGGAGTATTTAACAAAATGCGCCCCCATCGGCCTCTTTTTTGAAAAATATTGGAAGCATAAAGGGAATATACTCCTTTTTTCTGATTGATAAAGATCTTGCATTTCTGACTTACTGTAATACACAAATTATCCCTATTATTTAACTTAATTGTGCATAATATGAGAAGAATAAATAATTTCCTAGCATTATTTAGGTGGTCAATTCCACTCTATGAAACAAATATAGCATGTGAGTTTATGAATTTCATACAATCATATTAAAACCTTCAAGTTCTATTTTATTGAAATAAGGTTTAATTTTTAGTATTATGAATTTTTACTTTAATATATCTACATAGTAGAGGCCCGGTGCATAAAATTCATGCAGGGGAGGAGTGTGTGTCCCTCAACCCAGCCTGCACCCTCTCCAATCTTGGACCCCTTGAGGGATCAGGCATAAAAAGGCAATCGGACATCCCTCTCACAATCCAGGACTGCTGGCTCCCAACTGCTCACCTGCCTGCATGCCTGATTGCCCCTTACCACTCACCTGCCAGCCTGATCGACGCCTAACTGTTCCCATGCTGGCCCTATTGCCCCTAAATGCCCTTCCCTGCAGGCCTGATCACCCCCAACTGCCCTCCTTTCAGGCCTGCTCCCTCCCAACTGCCCTCCCTTGCCGGCCATCTTGTGTCCACATGGGGGTGGCCATCTTGTGTGTTGGAGTGATGGTCAATTTGCATATTACTTTTTTATTAGATAGGATGTGATTTAGAGGGAAATTAAAAAATAATATTTTGAACTGCCAGATGTTATTTTGAGCTAGATAAATGTAAAATAGAAATTCAATAAAAAATTAATAGATGATTGCGTTTTTCAATGATATCTTTTATTGTGTAAGTGCCAGAAATAAGATAAAATAAAAATACTTTATTAGTGTTTATTTCATATAATGAAACATTTGAAATTTTTGTTTGAAATTATGAAAACTATTTGAAACCCCTACATACATTTTCTATAAATGTTACTTATATAAATTGGAAATATGAAATTATTTGGGTGCAGAAACACTTTAAAATCATCACACACTTTGGTAGTTTAAGATTCAAAGATAAGTTTCCATTCTATAGCACAGAGAATGACTTAATGAAATTGGAAATTAAGTTGTAGATGCATTGAAAGATTTTTATACTTACTGAGACTTTTAAAATAATATTGTTTATCCTAAAGGATCATTTCCAGGTAATATTATAAAAAATTATTTCTTCATATCTAGGAAACTTTTTTATATGAAATTACATGTCTGTATATTTATCTATCTAATTTCAACAGAGAGTTTGGTCATTTTTTTCTTGACATATCAATAAAACTATGCAATGAACTTTTAGTAAGGACAATGGATTCCAGTAATGTACCATAAAGAACAGGGTAATTGAGCAACTAGATTAGTAAATGCTAAAATATTCAAAGTTTTGACATGCTTCATGAAAGCCAGTCATTCTGCAGTGAGTTGTTAATGTAAATTTGACTTCTCTGTGGGCCTCCATGATGAACTGCTTCTCAGAATCATAGGATAACATAGACCATTTGAAATGGTCTCATATAATCTTACATTCTGGAAAGGAAATAAATGCCCACATATTAATAACATAGTCAAATTCCTCACAGTTGTTATTCATAGTAGTGTTAATCATAGACCCTGCTAATCTACATCCCAAGAGGAGATCTTTAAAAGTGATAAAGTTTTAGGTAATTAATTTGGTGCATAAAATATATATTTTAGTATCTGTAATAACATTATTGGGAATAAATATGTTGACCAAGTATGCAAAAACTTTTCTAATATATCTTTTAATTAATCATTGACTGTTTAATCTGTGACTGTGTTTAGTACAGTAATGTGCTGCATAAGGACATTTTGGTCAGCAACAGACCCCACATATAATTGTAGTCCCATCTATACTAATAAAAGTCTAGGTGACCATCCCGTCCTCACGTCATCACAAGATAGTCATCCCCACATTTTCACAAGATGGCCAACCCATTTTGTCAAAAGGTGGCTGCCACAAGATAGCCACCCTCGCATCATCACAAGATGGCTGCCCCCAAGTTGTCACAAGATGGCCACCCCCATGTCGTCACAAGATGGCTGCCCCCACATCATCACAAGATGGCTGCTCCCACATCGTCACAAGATGGCCACCACAATATGGCCAGCAGGGGAGGGAAGTTGTGGGCAACTGGGCCGGCATGGAAGGGAAGTTGGGGGCAATCAGGCAGTTGGAGGCAACTGGACTGGCAGGGGAGGGCAGTTGGGGGTGATCAGACCAGCAGGAGAGCAGTTAGGAATCAATCAGACTGGCAAGGGAGCAGTTAGGGGGTGATCAGACTGGCAAGGGAGTGGTTAGGGGGCAATCAGGCAGGCAGGCAGGTGAGCGGTTGGGAGCCTGCAGTCCCGGATTGTGATTGGGCCTAAACCAGCAGTCATACATCCTTTGAGGGGTCTCAGATTGGAGAGGGTGCAGGCTGGGCTGAGGGACACCCCCCAGTGCATAAATTTTGTGCACTGGGTCTCTAGTAAGATTGTAATAAAGCTGAAAAATTCCTATTCCTAGGGAAGTTGTAGCCATGGTAAGTAACATGGTAGTTCATGTGTTTGTGGTGATGCCGGTGTAAACAAGTTACTGTGCTCCTAGTCATATAAGAGTATAGCACATATAATTTTATACAGTACATAATACTTGATAATGATAATAAATGAATATTAATGGCCTATGTATTTACTATACTTTTTATTATTTTAGAGTTCACTCTTCCTATTTTTTTCTGTACAACAGTATGCCATATTACACCAGTAATAGCCTTATACATCTTATATGTACAGTGTCTCTTAATGGCATCATTTTCTCTTGTGCTTGATTTAATCTTATGTTGTTTTGTACAGTAACACACTGTACAGGCTAGAAGCAATAGCTATACCATATAACCAAGTGTGTAGTAGGCTATATCATCTAGGTTTGTGTAAGTGCACTCTATGATGTTCACACAATAATGAAACCACTTGACATATTTCTTCAAACATATCCCTAGTTATTAAGTGGTGCACTACTAATATATTATAATTAAAACCTGCAACAGAAAAAAAATTGGTATAATCAAATTTCCGTGACCAGGATCTTAACGGTGACCTCCTGGTT
>NW_005871407.1:359162-420953 GCF_000147115.1 Myotis lucifugus | reverse complement strand
AGTTATGTTTAGAATTTAGATCATTAAAATATATATTTTTATTTCATATTTTTCTTTATTGATTAAGGTACTACATATGTGTCCTTATGCCCTTATTGACCCCCCACCCCACGCATGCCCTCACCCTCCTGGTGTCTGTGTCCACTGGTTAGGCCTATATGCAGGCATACAAGTCCTTTAGTTTTTACTCTATGTTCTCAATATTACCAAAAATTCTTTTAAGTACCTGTGTATTTTAATGTTCAAAGCTCATTTTTAAAAATAAAGTGAAAACTTCATACTGTTTTCCATAGTTGCTGCACCACTTTGATTGCCACTAGCAGTGCACTAATGTTCCCTTTTCTCCACATCTTTGCCAGCACTTGTTTGATTTATTGATGATAGCCATTCTGACAGGTGTGAGGTGATATCTCATTATGGCTTTAATTCGCATTTCTCTAATGACTAGTAATTTTGAGCATTTTTTCATATGTCTCCTGGCCATATCCTCTTTGGAGAAGTGTCTAATGTATTATTGGCAAATATGTTCTCTGATACAGTGAGTTCCTTTTTCATTTCGATGATGGTTTCTTTTGCTATGCAGAAGCTTTTTATTTTGATATAGTACCATTTGGTTATTTTTGTTTGTTTGTTTGTTTGTTAGTTTGTTTCTCTTGCCCTAGGAGATGTATTGGCAAAAATCTGCTACATGAGATAGCTGAGATTTTACTGCCTATGTTCTTTTGTTTGTTTGTTTTGTAAATCCTCATCCATGAATATTTTTTCATTGATTTTTAGAGAGAGTGGAAGGGAGAAGGAGAGACACAGAGAGCAAAACATTGATGTGAGAAAGACATGTCAATTGGTTGCCTCCCACATTCACCCCAACTAGGGCAGGGGATCAAGCCTGTAAATGAGGTACATGCCCTTTCCTGGAATTGAACCTGCAACCCTTCAGTCCACAAGCTGATGATCTATCCACTGAGCAAAACTGGCAAGAGCTACTGCCTATGTATTCTTCTAGGATTATTATGGTTTCATGGCTTCCATTTGACCCAGTGATCCCCTTCTGGGAATATATCCTAAAAACCCTGAAACACCAATCAGAAAGAATATGTGTGCCCCTATGTTCATAGCAGAATCTATATTTATAAAACACTAATATGCAAATAGACCAAATGGTGGAACAATCGAACAATCAGTCACTAGGACATCTGCTGACCACCAGGGGGAGTGTGCAGAACATGACAGGTGTCAGTGGCGGTGGGATGATGGAGCAGGTGAGTGGGGGTGCCTGATAAAGGTGGGGTACCAGTTGCTGTCATTGGGGCAAGCCTATGGTGGTTACTGAAAGTTCTTTGCTCCCGCATCAGAGCCTCCACTCGCACCCACTGCCGGCGCCTAGCCTGGCCCCAATCACTAGGTGCCATGAGTGGGTGCAAGTGGTGGCTGCCAGCCTCAATCACCCCACAGGGCTTCTCCACCTCCCCCTGCTCCCGAGGGGCAATTTGGGCCCACAGCCCGCCGCTCACACCTGCTGCTGGCGACAGTCCCGCTCGCACATGGTGCTGGTGCCAGAGCCACTGCTTGTACCCATTGCCGGTGCTGGCTCTGTTCTCACCTGAAGCCAGTGCCAGAGCCACCTCTTGCACCCACTGTCAACCCGCGGCGCCAGTCCTGATTGCCCCTGAGGGATTCTCCACCTCTCCCTGCTCCTGAGTGTCAATCAGGAAGTGCAGCAGCCACTGCTCACACCTGCTAATGGCGCCGGCCCTGCTCGCACTGCTGCTGGGGACGGCCCCAATCGCCCCTGCTCCACACCATCAGTGGGTGCGAGCAGGGCAGCGCGATCAGCGCATGGGCAGGGCGACTGCAGGAGCACGGCTGCTGGCAGACAGGGAGGGAGAGGGAAGGATGGGCCGAGACCCACCCCTTTGTCCACTGCAGCCTTTTGGCCCACAGTTCCTTTCAAGGTGCATGGGCCCCTAGTTATTTATAATAGCTGAGATTTAGAAACAGCCCAAGTGCCCATCGGTAGATGAATGGATAAAAAGCTGCACGACATTTACAAAAGGGAATGCTATGCAGGTATGAAAAAGAGGACTCGCGTCCCCAGCCTCTCAGCCCTGCAGCCCCAACAGGCACACCACCATAGCCTGGTGCTGTCCCCTCACCTGCTACACCATCCCGCCTGTGGGGCAATCGATTGGGGCCGGGCCCCCCGCCTGGTTCCCTCATTGCCTGGGAGCTGTGTGGCGACCCTGCCCACCACCACCACCACCTCTGGTCACCATCTGTGGGGTGATTGGCTGGGCGATCGAGCCCCCGCTCACACCTGCCTAGGCCTGGTGATGCCCACTCACTTGCTCCACCATCCCACCATGGTCCCACTCTTGTCAGGGCCATCGGGGCCAGCAGCGCCTCCACTGCCACTCACTGCCAGCACCATTGTTGCCGACTCCCACCATGTTCCACGCTGCCCCCTGATGGTTGGAGCACATAATAGTGAGCAGTCAAATTCCCGGTCGAATTCCCAGTGAACAATTTGCATATTAGGCTTTTATTAAATAGGACTAGAGGCCCGGTGTATGAAATTCGTGCATGAGGGTGTGTGTCCCTCAGCCCAGCCTTCACCCTCTCCAATCTGGGACCTTTTGAGGGATGTCCGACTGCCCGTTTAGGCCCAATCCTGGTGGCCAGGGCTAAACAGGCAGTCGGACATCCCTCTCACAATCCAGGACTGCTGGCTCCCAACCGCTTGCCTGCCTGCCTGCCTGATTGCCTCTAACCACTTCCGTCTGCCAGCCTGATCACCCCTTAACCACTCCACTGCCAGCCTGATCAGTTCCTAGCTGCTCCCCTGCCAGCCCGATTGCCCCTAACTGCCCTCCCCTGCCGGCCTGGTCACCCCTAACTGCCCTCCCCTGCTGGCCTAGCCACCCCTAACTTCCCTCCCCTGCAGGCCTGGTTCCCCTCAACTGCCCTCTCCTGCTAGCCTGATCATCCACCAGTTCCCTCTCCTGCCGACCATCTTGTGTCCATATGGGGGCGGCCATATTTAACCACATGGGGGAACCATCTTGTGTGTTGAAGTGATGGTCAATTTGCATATTACCTCTTTATTATATAGGATATGCATAGCCCATGGACATGGACAATAGGGTGAAGACCTGGAGGGGTGGTGGGTAGGGCCTAGGCAGAGAGGGGTAAAAGAGAGGGAGGATGGGAAACATCTATAATGCTGTCAACAATAAAATAAATATATAAAAAATAACATGATAATAATAATTCTAAAAATTTTGAATTTTCCAACTAAATATGTTTTTGACATCAGCATGTTTAAAATATATTAAAGTATGTAAAGTAATAATTAAATAATATATAACAATCATAATAAACAAAATATAATCATATTTGAGAGATTTGACTTAGAAGGAATTACTAACAGTGGTTATAAAATGAAGGAAATGATTGTATTAGTTTACTAACCTGTATATTCATGTATTTCAAATATGTTTCTTTGGTAATTTTTCGTTAAGATGCCTATTTTATTTAATTTTTCAAAAGATATGGCAATTTGCATATTCATTTTTTTTCAGAATGGTTTACATTTGCCCTTGGATACATATTATGTTAGCTGAGAGAATAATACCAAAAAAAGAAAATTAAATATACTTCCAAGAAGAAATTACGGTATAGATAATAAATATATATCATTTTCCAAGAGTATATTTTTGAATATCTTCTGAATACAGACATCTCTACCATAATTTATAGACATATGATGGTGGAACTAATATAGAAAATGGAGCAAGGGAACCTGTTCAAGAATACCTGTCATTCTTAGTGTAAACCTAGGCATGCCATGAATTTTTAAATTGAAGGTTATTTACTTGAAAAGTGTATTTAATGGTACTGTACTTTTTCATGTTCTTGTGATTATTATATGAATTAGAGTATGTAAAATATTTTAATCTAAAACTACACTTGTTATTAGGAGTTTTCCAAACATTAAAATTCACTCACCATTTTAGAGCTCTATTTATGACATTTGGCATATTTTTTTGTTACTAAAAAAAAGTGGTATATGAACATTTTCTTACTGGAAATTTCTGGCTTAATTAACATAAAATAAATGATACATTCAGATATATAAAATATTTAATCACATTGTTGTTTTGAGTTTTAAGGAAGATAACCTATGTACATTATTTAAACTAATACCTTGCATGTATTATTTACTTAATAAAATGTTGAAATCATACTAAGTATCAGCCTCAATAGAAGATTTTCAACGCTTCAGGAATTAGTGTGATGAGCTCAGAATTCAACATCTCTCTTTAATATATAAAGCACTTCTTGCTTAATCATTTTTTATTCCTCAATAAAGAACCTGAGTACTAATTAAATAAGCATGGTTGAATGTGAAAGGCAATTAAAAAATACCTGCAATGTTTTTTTTTTCTTTAATAGAAGTCAAAAGCAATGGCAAGAGTTACGTGGCATATGCAATACTTTAAAATTTTTGATCACCCTTGTTCTCTAGTTCCAGAGTTATTTGGTGAGGGTCTTATAATTTTATGATTTGCTTCGAAAACTAATTCTCTGGAAAGTCTTCAAAGTTATCTCCTCCTTCTCCTTCTTCTCCTCCTTCTCCTTCTCCTTCTCCTTCTCCTTCTCCTTCTCCTTCTCCTTCTCCTTCTCCTTCTCCTTCTCCTTCTCCTTCTCCTTCTCCTTCTCCTTCTCCTTCTCCTCCTCCTCCTCCTTCTCCTTCTCCTTCACCATCTCCTTCTCCTTCTCCTTCTTCTTCTTCTTCTTCTTCTTCTTCTTCTTCTTCTTTCTTTTTTACCTGAAGTGTAAAATTAGATGGTTGTATATTACACTGCATCATCAAAAATTTAAAAGTACCAGTTGGATTCAAAACCTGTATAGAGATTTTGCAGAGCCAACCGAGCCTATATTGTTTTGTGTATCTGATAATTGCCATTTATAAATTTATTTTATGCAAAATAGACATATCTTTAAATAAAAAGTAAATATGCTTAACAGTTCTTATAATTTTCTTAGAATTTGCTTGTGAGAACCAGATATGTTTTAGTGTTTTCCAAAAATAAAAATATTAGTACTTGTGAAGTTCAAATTCCTGTGAATGTCTAAAAAATGACATTTTTTTTAAATGCAAAAATGTCTCACAAAACAGCAGAATATACCTCTGAAGACAGGAGGAAAAATAATGCTAGCTCTGTGAATTGTCTCTACATCTCGTGCGAAAAAATGACATATTTTAACTCAGCATTTGAAGTGAGAAAACATAAAATTAGGTATGGGCAAAAAAATCTCTCAAACTCATTATTTTGTTAACATAATGTTCTTCTGTATAAAAATGCTTATTATATGTGGGCTTTTTATTTGCATTGTTATTTAGCTTTTGTTCACTCTGTGCAGTTACTGCACGTCTGCCCCAAGGTGGTAGAACTACTGGTCGTATGCTCCTCCTTCAGTTATAACACATACTCAGAAAAATTAATACCGGCTGAAAAGTCTTAGGATCATGGAATGTTTTGCTCAAAGGGACTTAGAAATTGTTTCATGCTGTTGAATTTTTTATTGGAATAAAAACATCAATTGATTTGATCACGAAAAAGCAGTACAATTGTAATTGTCTAGTTTTAACTGAACAGGAAACCTAGAATTCAGCCTTCTCATTGTTCTTTTTCTTGTCTGCCTCTTTTCTGTCACCCTAATGTGGCCTTGAAGGCACATTCTTAAGACTATTCTGTAATGGAAATGATATAACAGAAGCTCAAAGAGGTAAAGTATAATGTGATGGTCACACAGGTATATAGCAACAATCTTGATTCGAATTCAGTTGTCCAGAGTCCAAATATATTATCTTCTTTACTACCTGCTAGCTAGTGATGCTTTATCCTTAGAAATATTATGTAGCTTCTCAGCAGCAGAATTTGTCCTATTTCCTGTTTTATGATGTGATACTCTAAGTTGGGACATGGCAAAAGAGAAACAACTTATAAATAAAACATGATATATGGTAGAGTTGCTCAAGTATTTTTTAGTAAATACCATTTTGCTGAAAAGGCCAGAGCTAGAAGTTATAAGTTAAAGAATAGTAGTATTATTGATTTATTTAAATTATCTTTTCTATTTTAGTAACAGAGTTGGGTTCTGCTTCTCAGGTATCATGCATATATCCTCATATATGGAACTTTATCCATATATCCTCAAAACCACATTTCCCGAACTACACTAGCTTTTTTTACTGTAGTGCATACTGAATTGCTTCTTACCTATTATCTATTTTCATCTTCTTTTATTATAGTACATCCAATGTTTTTTTTTTTTTAAGAATGACAATTGCTCAAGTAAAAGATTACATTTTTCTAGTCTTTCTGAAAGTTAGATGTGGCCCTGTGACTTAGTTCTAGTCAAGTGAAATACCAGTAATAGCTACTAGATAGGACTTCCAGGAAGTCTGGCCAAAAGTGGGACAAGAAAAGCTGGGTGAGACATTATATGTCTTCTTTAACCCTTCTCTGTTAATATCCTTACTATCATTTTCTCTATTCTCAACACAACAGCTACAATTACCTTTTACAAATGTATGTCAGGTAACCATCTCACTCCCCTATTTATCCATTTTCAATGATTCTGAGTCTCACTTAGCTTAAAATAAAAATCCCTTAGCCTGGCAAATAAAACCTATATGTTTACTCCCTCAATATCTCCCAGGACTACTAGTCTTTCCTTTTCTTGCTCCACTTGGCTTTAAAACTCTTTCAGGTTTTCAAATGTGCCAAGATCCTGTCTAATAATTTTGCCTGAAATGATTTTCCCCAGGTCTCTATATGGCTGATTCCCTCTTGTCAAAAAATCTAAGCTTAAAGTCACCTATGTTGAGAGAACTTCCCTAATTACCCAATCTAAAAAAGACTACTTGATCACTCTCTGTCCTTTTACACTCATGATTCTTTTGTAGTGTGGTGTTCTCTATGTAGTATAATATTTCATTGTTTGTTTTTTCACTCTTATCATAGCAGAGACCTTGGCCATTCTGCTCTCCACTGAATCTTAGACCATGGTGTACACTCAGTAAGCATTTGTCAACAAAAATACAAGTAAACATATATGCAGTTTTATATGGCACTCATAATTTGGTAATTTTTTTCTTTTTATTATCTTTGCCTTCGTATTGATCAGATTTGCATTTTATTACTTTATATTGTATTGCATCGCTTAATCTTCTAAAGGTCTTTTATAAAGCAGAATGTTTATTTCTGCCCTTTAACCTTGGCTCTGTTGAATTTGTCCCTGCTGGATGTGCCTGTACATCTGACACAGGAGGACATCTTGTGGAATGACAGCATTAGAACAGTCTTTAAGTCACATACTTTATTGTAGATTATTGGACATTGTTGTTCAATGTAGGCTTTGCTATTAACAAAGCTGAAGAAACAAACATCATTCAGTAAGAAATTAAAAAAAAAGCTTTTTCTTCAATCATGGAAAGTGCCAATTTGTCAGGGAATCTATAATAATAAAAGCGTAATATGCTAATTAGACTGTACAGCCGAACAACCTTCTGGATGAAGCTGCTGCAGCGGGGGCCAAGGCAGAGGTGGTGAGGGACAATCAGGCAGGCAAGCGAGCAGTTAGGAGCTATCAGGCAGGCATGCAGAGTGGTTAGGGGCGATCAGGCAGGCAGGCAAGAGAGAGGTTAGGAGCCAGCGGTCCCAGATTGCGAGAGGGATGTCTGACTGCCAGTTTAGGCCTGGCAGGATTGGGCCTAAACCAGCAGTCGGACATCCCCCAAGGGGTCCCAGATTGCAAGAGAGTGCAGGCTGGGCTGAGGTACTTCCCTGCCTCGTCATGCACAAAACGAATTTCATGCACCAGACCTCTAGTGTATTTATATAAACAGAAGAGCTAAAGCATCAACAGATAATAGAGCAGATCATTAACCTTGAGTTATATCTTTTGTGGTGCTAACAAATTCATTTTGTTTCAGAATTATTAAGTGTTCACTTATCTACCAACCATCAAAAATTAGAATGCAGTTAAATTTTATAGCAATTTTTGAAGAAAATATACCATGGCTTTGAAAACAGATCTGGCTTCTCAGGTCAGCAGTATAGTAAAAGAAATTACATCTGAAGCAAGACCCACATGGAGGACACTAGCAATTCACCTAGATGTCTTTCCTAAAATTCAACTACAAAAATGCTATAAATAACTGTTCATAAAGATTGAGGGAAATATTGCTGACCTAATATGGTGACCCCTGACATGACATTCTAGATATAAGTGGCACCATTTTCTCAGACATAAGACCCAAACATGCTTGTGTTCAAGGGAAAAAAAAATACTCTAGTGTCAAATAGTACTGACTAAAAAAAATTTCCACTTCTAGGAATATATCAAAAGAAGCCCAAGACACTGATTTGAAAGTATATATGTACCCCCCATGTTCATTGCAGTGTTATTTGCAATAGCCAAGATTAGGAAATAGCCCATATGCCCATCATTAGATGAGTGGATAAAAAAGCTGTGGTACATTTACATAATGGAATACTACTAAACAAAATAGAAACAGACTTGTAGATACAGAAAACAGACTGACAGTTGTTAGAGGGAAGGGGAGTTGGGGGACTGGGTGAAAAGGTGAAAGGATTAAGCCAAAATAATTCCCCCCAAAACTCATAGACACAGACAACAATATGGTGATTACCAGAGGAACAGGGGTGGGGGACAGTGAACGAGGGTAAAGGGGGCCATCAATGGTGATGGAAAGAGATTTGACTTTGAGTGTTGAACACACAATATAGTATACACTCGACATATTATAGAATTGTACACCTGAAACATAACTTTTTTTAACCAATGTCACCTCAATAAATTCAATAAAAATAAAATCCTACCTAATAAAGAGGGAATATGCTAATTGACCCTCATGCTGTCACAAAGATGGTGGTGCCCACAACCAATAAAGAGGAAATATGCTAATTGACTACCCTGCCCTCAAAGGTGGTGGCACCCACTGCCACAAGATGGTGATGCCAAGTCCGCTCAGCCCTGCCAGGGCGGCAGGCACATGGCAAGGCTGGGCTTGGCCCCAGACTGGCCTGGCTGCTCTGCGCGCCTGCCTCTGGACTCCCCCAGTCCCCTCAGAGCCCCAGCCACCCAGGGCCAGCCCAAGGTGCAGGCAAGCCTCGGATGGTGGCTGTCCATCTGCCCAGGGCCAGCCGAGGCTTGCGCTGCCAGCAGTGGCATCAGCAGACGTGTGATTGGGTGTCGCCTTCCCCTGATCAATGGGTCACCTCCCACCCCTGAGGGCTCCTGGACTGTGAAAGAGGGCAGGTCGGGCTGAGGGACCCCCCCCTCTCCAGTGCATGAATTTTCATGCACCGGGCCTCTAGTATAAAATAAAATAAAACCTAAGGGGAAAATAATTTAGTATAAGTCAAAATCTTTTACTTAAAGCAAAGTCAGGTGTTCTTATCTAAAAGGCTACTATGCATAATAATAATTTATTAATATTGTTTAAATTTATTTTTGCTTATTTTGTAAAAAGGTGTTGGGACACATTGTAATAATTAAAAATCTTCAAAAAGTGTTCAGGAAAATTATATCCCCCTCCCATTTCTTCCCTAAGCCATGTAGTTCCCCTTCCAGAGGCAGCTTCTGATATCACTTTTTGTATATCCTTCCAGAGAGATCCTACCCCATGGGTCAGGATAGGGACATTGGCAGCATATACAAACCAGGCATAACATTCACATGGAGTATGATGCAATGATGGTCTTGAAGTGGTGCAACACAGGAGCTCAGCTATCAACAGAAACATATTTACACAGACAGTAGCATAAAATACACCCTGTTTTGCATTCTTTCTTTTTCACTTACAATATTTTGAATTTCATAGCAGTACATATACAGTTACATAATTTTTTGGTAGCTATATACTAGTAGTTTTCCATTTATGGTTATACTATAATTTATAAAACCAACATTTTTTAGTGACAACTTATTTGGTTTCCAAACATTTGCTATTTAAAGCAATTCTGCAATATTAGAATTCCTGTGTCAAAGAGTATATACATTTTTAATTTTGAAAGATATTGTTAAATTGTTCTTAAAAATTTCACTAATTTATGTCCCCATTAGCCAACAGTGCAATCTTCATTTTTAATCATCATCAATCTAATAGGCAAGAAAATATGTTTCAATAAATTTTTAATTTGCCTTTCCCTTAGGATAAAATAATCAAATTGTAAAGCTGTAATTTTTTATTTTACAAAACATTTGTTGATAGATTTTTTGTTGATAGATTTTGAACATTTTTCTATTGAGATGTTAATCTTGTCCTAATGGTGTTATCTTGCATAAAGTTTTCTCTCATAAGAGTTTCAGACATCGTTTTCTCATGGTATTGTTGATATTGTTTTTATATTGACTTTGTGATATTTTTGTTTTCCTAAATGTTTGTTTTCCTAAATGTTTAAATTTTATGAAGTCCATTTTCAAGTTATACTGGGATTTGAATTTGTGTCTTATTTATTTATTTATTTATTTATTTATTTATTTGTAAAATGAGAATACAGAGGAACTATCTCCATTTTTGAATTACTTTTTATTTTGAAATATTTCCTTCATTAAAATTTTTAAGTGAGGTCTGTTGTAGGAATCCAGTTTTATCATTTTTACATATATCTATTCATTTCCTTTTTCAAATATACCAAATTATGTATATTTTCCTGACATTAATATAATACTTTTAAACATATAAGGTTTTAATGCATTTGAGACTATATCAGAAATTTTTATTTTTCCATTGATTTTTTTTGCTTTCATGTTTCATATACAAATATTACCATGAATCTGTGATTTAATACATGATGACAACAACCTCTTCCTACTACCTTCTTGTTTTTCAGAAATGTATTTTTCTTCTTTATTTTTCCATACAGATTTTATAATTAACTTGATTACTTTTCTACTTATCCCCAATCCTATTATTTATATTAGAAATATGATATCCCAGACAGCAACTTGTTGGGGTGGGAATCATTATAATGTTAACATTTTCTATTCAGAACATGGCATGAATATTTTGTGCCTCAGCAGCATAACAAAAAATTTATACAGACCAGACACACTTCTTGTGAAGCATATTCTTACTTTTCTTACTTATTTTGCTTCTTTTTGTATTTTTTCATTATTCAAAGGATATTTTTGCATCACATTTTTCATACCATACACTGTTCTAGGCATCAGTAAGGACCTGTAATCTCTCTCTGATAACTAGACTCTGCTCTCTCTGGCATATCACACACTACCATTACTTCTATGCTACGAAGCACAAATACAATTATTCCTAGATTGATAGCTTTTTCAGAAGTAACATTTAAATCTTTAAAAAATTATGTTAATAGAGAATTTAGCCTTATTTAGATGTTTGGCTTTTGGATCAGCACAATTCCAGTAATTCCCAGTTAAGAAAGGGAATTACCTAGTAGAAAAAGGCATACAAGAGAAGGAACTTCAATTGTCAAAGTCAAGAGGGGATTAGAAATAGTAACAATAAAAAAAGGAGAAAAAATATAACATCAAATGAGATTTTGACTTGATTTTTTTAAGCATAGGGCAAGCAGAATTAGGAGAAAGTATGCATTATTCCTTAGCTAACTATATGAGAAAATCAGAACACATAGTAATTTTTTTAATATTTTACTGATTTTTTACAGAGAGGCAGGGAAAGGGATAGAGTTAGAAACATCAATGGGAGAGAAACATCGATCAGCCACCTCCTGCACACCTCCCACTGGGGATGTGCCCGCAACCAAGGTACATGTCCTTGGCTGGAATCGAACCCGGGACCTTTCAGTTTGCAGGCCGACGCTCTATCCACTGAGCCAAACCAGCCAAGGCACACATAGTAATTTTTATTTCAGCCAAATACCAGAAAACAAGGAAGCAATAATATATACCTTCCCAAGATGAGATTTAGATTCAATTAAAGCACCAGGATTACTAATTTAATAATGTGCTAGATGCACACATTTTTTACCTCAAATGCTCACAATTCTTTTAAAAGATGACTTTATTTAATAGTTTAGCAACCTGAGACTCAATGGGATTAAGTAATACACCTGGGATCATCCAACTATAAGTCCAAGAACCAGCCCACCTCACCAGATTTTGCTGTTATATTCTATTATACATGATTTATCACACTATTATCCATCTATTCATCTCTCTATCAATTGATTTGTTTTGTGGTGCATTGCAATTTAATTTACAATATCAGTACATGTCTTGCAAAATACTTCACTGTGCATTCCTTTATTAGAGATCAATATTTGTTCGTGCCCATTTTTCTTATTTTGATCCTATATGAAATAACTATACCATTTGATGAGTAGAATCATAATCTCCATTAAGATAAATACGTTACTAGCTCGCCAGTAAGTTCCCTTACTCTCCTTTCCAGTCAATCCTTATCCCTGAGGCAACCATTGTTCTGGTTTTTTTCAACCACATATTAGCTTTGCCTGTTTTAGAATTTTACATGAATAAAAGCATACACTATTTTGCTGCATAAAGCTTCTTTTATTCAGCATCAGCATTTTAAGATTCATGCATGTGGTGTGTAGATCCTTGTTTATTTTGTTAAATAGTATAGCATTGTATAAATATATTGATGTTCTTTTGTATTTTGTTTTGTTTTTGTCCTCACCCAATAATATTTTTTACATTGATTTTTAAAGAGAATGGAAGGGAGAGAGAGAGAGAAACATGGATGTGAGAGAGACATATCAATGGGTTGCCTTCCATATTTACCTTAACAGGGGCAGGGATTGAACCCAGGTATGTGTCCTTGACCAAGAATCAAACCCATGACTCTTTGGTGCGCTAGCTGATGTTCTAACCACTTAGTGGCACTGTTCAGGGCAATATGTGTTGATGTCTTTACTCATTTTCCTGTGAACACTTTGGATGTTTCTAATTATTGTTTATTAAAATTAAAACTGTTATAAACATTTTTGTAACTTCCTTTTGAGGACAGTTTTTATCTATAATACTAAAAGTGTAATATGCAAATCAACCGAAAGGCCGAACAGCGGAATGACTGTCTGGATGACCTTCTGGACGAATCCGGGCTGCGAGGGCCAAGGCAGCTGCCGGGGCTGCAAAGGCCTACTCTTGCATGAATTTCGTGCATCAGGCCTCTAGTTTTTTTTATAAACATCTAGGATTGGAATTGCCGAGTCAGTCATAGTGTAGTCATAAAAGGTTATACTGTGTTATACTCCCACCAATAATAGATCATAGAAAACACAAAATAGTACAGCATAGAGTAACAATCATAACCTCCATCTATGTGCATACTTTTCAAGTCAACACACTCAAACCCATTTCATTGTCAACCAACTGACCTCCCTCCCTTACAGTTGCTTGTATCCACACTCCAATTTCCTCCACACAGGTGTGCCTGTGAAACTGCCCAGGCCCTAATTACAAAGGACCCAAAGAGAAGAAACTGTTTCTGGATCTTTCTTGCCCATTGGTTTCAACAGTTGGCAATTTTGATCCCCAGGGTACATTTAGCAATGCCTGGAGACATGTTTGTCTGTGACTCCTGTTGGAGAAGGCATTAAAAGCATCTAGTGTATAGAGGCCATGGATTCTGATAAACATTCCACAAGGCATAGGACAGCCACCCCAAATGTCAGTAGTGCAGTTTGAAAAATCCTGCTTTAGCCTTTTTTTGTAAGTTCCTATCTTAACATGCTCTCTTATCAGTAAGGTCAATGTGGAATAACATCTGTTTCAAGATATCCTCCTCCCCCAACACATACCCTCCCTGATTTCTCTCACACTTTGGTCCCTACGAAACAAATTACTTCAGGAACAGTTCAACATCTGTACATTTGGGTTGTCCCGAATTAACATCAATCATAGTGTCACCATCCTAACTAGTTATTAATATTAATAACAGGAAAAGAATAAAGGAAAAGTCAGACATTGTAGCATGGTCATCTGGGCATTTTCACCAGGAAGCTGCAACTGTACACTCCCAGGGAACCACCCGTCCATTTCCTGCAAATCACTGGTGGACGGGGTCCAACAAAGGGGAACATTGACACCTGCGCAGTCAAGTCCAAATGACACAGGGAACACGCTTGTCTCTCAGTCTGACCTGGGAAGAATGATCATTGGCTGGGAGGTGGGGCCACTACAAGCACATGGAATCTTGGAAGGGTAAAACCCTCCAGACAAAGAAATTCTTGCTCTCTGCTTCTTTTTGCTTTGCTCCTCCTTCTTTACACTAGCCTGTGCTCCCTCTATAGCCACGTGGACCCTACGTGCAATGGACTGCAGCTGGGAACACAAGCTAAGCTGGCCTGATGCTGGACTGGGCTGTGCAACTATGAAGCAGAGGAAATGGTTTGGATTCTGCTGAAGCCAAAATGGGACTTTTCCAAGGGGGGACAGAAGGAAAAGGGACCTTTGAAACTCAGGGGTTTCATTCCACAGAAATAAAACTTTCCACAATACCTCAGCCTCCTGTGGGGGCCTCAAGAAATTCTTATTCCTGTGGCCCCCAAGAATCCACCTACAACAGCAACACTTGGGGACACAGAGAGCACCCCACTGATAACAATACTATTATTTTTTAAAATGTTCTTTTCTAGACTGTGAAAAAAAGAGTCTGTCCTTCTGTCTCTCTGTAGCTTCCTTTGTCTTAAGCTGGTCTTCTACTAGAAACAACTGTCCAAAAAAAAATAATGTAACGAATTTTGTTAGTACAATCATGTTGTTGTATCACAAGACATCTATGTTTGCATAAAGCTGAGAAACACTTCTCTCTCCTATGTTGAGAGAGAATATTGAGAAGACACTCTTCCCCCAATTCAGCTTCCAAAATTAAAGAATCAGGCACAACAATAAAAACACATTTGTAAAACAGTACAGAAGTTCTTAGTTTATATTAACAGTGATGTCATATATTTTTCACACAAGCAAAGTAAACCTTACTTTATAATCCTTTACATGGACAAATCAAGTGTTTTTGTTTTTTATTTTTAATTAAATATATCGGGGGTAATATTGATTAATAACATAAGTTTTAGGTGTATATTTCTATAATACACAGTCTGTATTTTGCATTAAGTGCTCACCACCCAAATCTAGTCTCCTTCTGTCACCATATGTTTTGGTATCCCTGCTCTTCTAGGTCCTGTGTTGTTTACAACTGCCTGATAATCTATGCTCATTCCTGACCTTACAGAATTTTGTCAATCTGTCTTTTACTGGTCAGAAAGAGTGCTGTGACGAGAAAGCAGGCGTGCTCTGCTGTCAAATAGACACATTCTCTGCAGTCAGTATTGTTTGGGAAAACAGGTGGGTTAGATAAGCCAAACTGAACTTGCCACTCAGAGGCTGAACACTGAATTGTTTCCATCAGAGGCATTTTATGAGGCATTTAACAACCTGATGTACTCTCTCTTCTTTTAGATCTGAAGAGCTGTCTCTCTAGTTCACTTAAAAATCAATGATTGAGGTACTTACTCTGTTAACCATTCAGCTAAGTGTGAAGAACACAAGTTTTAAGACTGTGAATCTAAAATCTTCTTTCAAAACCTAATTTTGACTTCAGGAATTTGTGAAAATTGTTTGATGAAATAAATTTCAGCCTTCTCTGTTTCATCTACTGTCACTCATTTCCTGAACTCTTGCATTTAGAATTCCAGTTTGATAAGTTGATTCTAACTGCTCATCCTGATTTGTTTGATAATTTATCTTAGAATTTTAAACTGTCGTGCATAACCTATTTTCAATTAACCCTGATTTGCAGGAAAGCCACTAGGAACTTTTCTTTAAATTATTTTTATTTGAAATTCTTGATTCTTTTAGTGTATAGGTTTTAGATGTTACTCCTGCAAAAGTATTATTATATACTATCCTGCTAGAATGATGAAATTAATGTGTGTTAATAAATGTATCATTTTTTTCAATCTTTTAGGAAAGAAAGGAGCAAAGTGTTATTTAGTGTTACATATTGCTGATTTTATTGGTGCTAGTTATTTTTAACCTACTAGATCCTGCTTTTTTATGATTCACAATCACTTACCTTAAAAAATGATGTAGAAAATGGATAATGAATATTTTTCAAGTGCTTTTTTTCTGAAATTCCTTTTCAGAAGAGAGTTAACATTACTCAGTATCTGTTGCTGGCTTCTTGGAGGATGGCAGCTTGATTAGCAACTATCTCTACCTCTAATTTATAATTCAAGAAGAATCAGTGAAAATTAAAAGAAGTGTTAAAAATAGATTGCCTTCTACAAATGAAAAAGGAAATAATTTCCGCAGAAAGGATGATAATCTAAGGCACTAGGTATTTTTAGCGACAGGTAACTATGAGACTCTTCAGTAAAGCAAAACATTTTCTGACCAGATAGGATAGTAATGAACTTTTGATAGAAGACTCAAGATAGACTAAAATTGATTTTATATAATTCTCACATCTGAACTCAATATCAGCCATTATTAGTGGAAAGCAAAAAAACCTTTAACAAATTATATTAGAAAAAGGAAACAAAAAGAACATTTATTTTTAATCTTTCATACATACTCTTTGTATTCTAGAAATCTACTCATAATGTAACTTTATATTTAACTAGAGGCCCAGTGCATGAAATTCATGCATGGAAGGGGATGTACCTCAGCCCAGCCTGCACTCTCTGTAATCCAGGACCCCTTGGGGGATGTCCAACTAAACTGGAAGGCAGACATCCCTCTCCCAATCTGGGACCGCTGGCTCCTAACAGCTCGCCTGCCTGCCGGCCTGATCCCCCTAACTGCTCTCCCATGCCGGCCTGATCACCCCTAACTGCCTCTGCCTTGGCCCCACCATCATGGCTTTGTCTGGAAGGACATCCAGTCTAATTAACATATTACCCTTTTATTAGTATAGATGTTGTGTTCAATAATTCACCTGTGGGAACATAAAATTAAGTCCAATGTATGTTACGTACATAGTCTCTATCCATGGTAACATTAAAAAACAAATAAGAAGCATTCTAATGTATTTATATATTAATAATTCTTACAAATAGTAATTACTTCAGGTAAAGCACTGTTCTAAATGCTTCATGTTATTTATTCATATTCACTTTTCACCATAACCCTTGTCAATAAGAACAATTACTACATAGACTTTCTAAGCCAGGACAGTGGGAATCACAGAGATGTAAAGTGGAATTCTGAGAAATTCTGATGTTGAGCTTTGTTGTTTACACAATAAAAGAGTTTTATTTGGAGAGCCTGTGTATTCTAAATATAAAATGATATTGTTTTGGTGATGCTTTTTTGGTTATTTGGTTTTACAAGTGATTGTTAATGATTATGTTAAATTAGTTTTAATTTAAATTACAAAGCAATGATTGCTCTAATATGAATTTAAAGAAGTCAACTTTGAAAATATTTCCTTTGAATTAGGTTAATATAATACAATAGTTAATAAATATCTTTTATTTTAAGAGTGTGAATCAGACTGTTACCAGATTCAAATGTTAAGAACTGGCAATTAAGATCAACTACCACTATTTTACAGTGATATCCTAGTTTAGCTATATTACATAGTTAACAATTATAAGCAGCAGGCATGATTTATTTATAAATATATTTTAATGTAATTTAAAAATTAATGTAGATATTTATGTAGGGCAATATTAAATAAAATTTCAATGCACATTTTATTGATTTTGCCACTACTTTATATAATTCCTTGTTTTAATCAAGTTTTACTTTTTTAGTAAACAAATTCTTGGTTGTTTACTGCCTAACTAGATTAAGAATCAAGGAACACCCACTCTCTCTTGACTGTCTGGATGCTTATGTTTCACTTAAGCACTGCAGCTTCATGTGATTTTCATCCAGTCTCATTGGTTAGCATCTGCTGATGTCTACCTGCTTCCATACCTGAAGAAGTGAAAGAGCAGAGAGGAATTTGGGTTGAGAGGAAAAAGAAGGGCAGGAGGGAAAAGCTGAAGGAAGCCAAAGAGAATTACTCCTTTAGTTCACTACTTTTGCTATTATGCATATCTACCCATTCTGTAAGAAAGCAAAAAAACCTCATGTTATATTATTGATATTATAGTAATCTACATAGATTTTCTTTTCTTCACCTGTAACTCTTCCACCTCCCCACCCTCCCACCCCATCTCCCCTACCCCCCGCCCAGGGCTTTCATTATCTTCTCAGGTCCCCTAATCCAGCTCACTTTGCACAGATGAGCTACTGAATCAGTGTTCCATTTTTTATAAATTGAATGTTTCATGCTAACAAAGAAGCATAGGTATTAGTATAACAAACCCTTGTATTCACTATGAAATTTAATAACTAAAATATTATAGATATAGTTGAAATTTCTTTTGTTTACACTTATTTGATCTAATTTACTCCCATCATTCCAGAAATAACTATACTAAGTTTGGTGGCTATCATTTCCAACATGGTTACATATATAACACCAGGGAACCCAGCTAGGTGAAATTGCCAAGGCAACCCAGATGGGCTAGAAAGAAGGGTATGCATGAGAGACAAATTTTAAAATGTATGGATGTTCCTAAGACAAGCAACTTGCACATAACAAATCACAAGACAATAAGATATATAAACCAATTCCAAGGATGTTGCTAAGGCAGAATTCTTTGAAAAGAGCAATCAGGATCTAGCAAGGCTATATCCCTTGACACTCTCATAAATTCCCTTGAGGTTATCATGAAGGTCCTTGAGTAAACTTATAACTATTGTTTTGAACTCTCTGTCCAGTAGTTTGCTTGCTTCCATTTCTTTCATTTGTAACATGTTTCTTTGTCTCTGCATTTTGGCTGCTTCCCTGCGTTTGTTTTTATGTATTAGGTAGAGCTGTTGTATCTCAGGGAATTGGTAGAGTGGTCTTGTGTAGTGGGTGTCCTGTAGGGCTCAGTGGCTCAGTTTCCCCAGTCATCTGAGCTAGGCACTCTAGGTGCACTCCTGTGTTGGCTGTGTGCACAGTCTTGTAGTAGTTGAGCCCTGATTGCTTTTGGCATCACTGGGAGAAATTGACTGTCGGACCAATTGGTTGTGCAGACCACCTATGTCTACAATGGCAGAGTTACTGTGCAGGAGACACCCCTATCAAGCAGGACTTACTTCAATGGGGCTTTGGTGCTCACTGAGTTTGCCCCTTGAGTATGTCACTTGTGAATGTGAAAAGTTGTAATCTGCTATGGTCTGAAGCTGTTCACTGAGTGCACTGGCTCTGGGGCCTCCTGGGAGGTGCAAAGTAGGCCACTGCCTGGGGCCACCTGGCAGGAGCTATAGAGAGATCAGCAGATGGCTGCTACTTGTATTGGGCTATGAAGTGACCAGGTGAGGTCCCACTGTGAAGCAAGGCAGGCTGGTGGTAGTGCCAGGTCTTGGGCCTTTTATTAATAGGTGTGGGCCATGCTGACTCTAGCTGCTGCTTATTTAAGAGATTTTAGCAAAGTCTGAAGCCTGAACCAGGACAGGTCATTAATATGGAAAAGTGACTGCAAACAGCTTACGTGGGGCTGCAAATTGAATGGAGCAGGTCTCAATAAATCAACAGGGCTGAGCTAACAGTGTGATTCATGCTGATGGAAAATAAGATATGGCTGCCAGCCAGCTCTGGAATGGGGTCACAGCACAGGATCAATGACCCCTGTGAGCACCCTTGTCTGGGAGAAAGCCACCCCCGAGATCCTGCCCTGATGTCAGATAGTCCAGTTCCTCTGTATATGACCCTGGAATTCCCACCCACCAGTGCTTGAGTTCAGAGGAAGTGGGACCATGTGAATGCATGTGCCAGTCCCTTCAGAGGGACTCTTGTGTCTCCAGCAGCCTCCGTGTCACTCAGCCACCATCCTCCTGTTTTTTACAGCCCAAAGTTATGGGATCTTCACTTTCTAGCTCTGGATCCCTGGGCTTGGGGTCTGATGTGAGGCTGGAGCCTCCTGCTTCTCAGAGGAGGACTTGGAGGTATCCCTCCCAATGAAAAAAAAAGCACATGTGGGTGCCAGCCCAGCCCGATCTGAGTCTCTGCCCCTCCTACCAGCCTCAGTGTGCTTTATTCTTTACTTCTCTATTGGTAGGACTTCCATTCATCCAGCTTTCAGGAGGTTCTTAATGATAGCTGTTCTGTGTTTTAGTTGTAATTTTCTTATGGTTGTGGGAGGCAGTGAGTACAGGTGTTTATCTACACCTCCATCTTGATTCTCCCTTCTTCATAATTTCTTAATCCTTGATCCTTCTCTGAATAACAATTTTTGATATTTCATAAACTGAAATTGGAAAAAAATCTACTGAGTTAGATAAGAAAACATAAGCAAGTCAAAGTAATATTACAAAATATATTTTAAAGATAGTGATATATTGAAATAAAAGAAATATCAACCAGCTGTTATAAATGGTAGTGTTACACAACAAGGAATTTTACATCAGTAAGGCAAAAATGTTGAGCAATGGCCTCATCTGCTTCTTTGAAATGCTGGCCAAGAAGGGATATATTTGCTGTTCAATTTCATTGGTGAAAATAAGTCCCAAGGGCATGTGTGTGTGTGCGCAAAGAGAATAAGAAAAGAGAATATTTGGCTAGGCAGCTGCCTCCTACCAAGGATTCCTTATGAGGAAGTTGGAACACAAATATTTTTTGTGGCAGCTAATCATCGCTCCCACATTACCTGCCTTTATATTTTAACTTTATTTATTTGGAGTGTTTGTCCCCTGTGAGAACATAATTTTTACAAACAGTACTCTATAAGTAAATATTTTGTTTTCATTTTGACCAATCAGGCCAATTCAACCACACTATTTTATTTGGTACTTAGATCAGATTTATTTTATCATTTCAAAAATTACTATTGGTATCTATCAAAAAATCTTTTCTAAGTAGCAATTTGATCTTAAGAACAATACTATGATGAGAAGCACAAAGCTTCTAAGCCATTGTTATTTTCAATGATGCTATTTTACTTAGATGTAAATGCATTTTATAGCCACAAATAAATGCCATATAACAAACACAGATGAGTCTAAATTATTCTTAAAAGTTGGGCCTTCAAACTCCAGTCCTTACTTTTCTAACTCTAGGGTGTCCTCTAGGTCTTTTATTTTTTTGTAACTGTATTTTTTAATTAATAAAAAGATTTAGCAAAACAAAATAAATTTTGTATTGTACATATTTCTTCCCATCTACCAATTTTAACTTGTAATTTGGCCATTTTCAAGTCTTTAAGAAGGAATTATGGATGTATTAATTTTAAATTATTTAGATTATTTATCAAAAAAGAAAGTAAGGTTTTTACTTTACAGGTTGTTTTAATCTACCTATATTATGTAACTTAGGGAAAGATATATTATAATTAAAGGCAGAGCAAATATCTTTGAAGCATGAGTGAATCTAAATTACTCATAGAAATATAACATAATTTAATTTGAAAGCATTTAATTTATTATAGTTCTACTGCTAATATAAGTTAAATAAAGTGAAAAAATTATTTTGGTGGAAATAAGCAAATTACATTAAGGCAATATTTGGGATAAATTGTTCATTCAAAGTGTTCAGTAAATGTTTATTCATTAAAATAAAGTGATTTGATATATCTAATAAAGTGATTTGATATATCTAATTACAGAAACCAGTTAAACAAGAGGAACCCAAAGAAACCCACACCATAATTAAAATGCCAAGGGTTAAAGACAAAGAGAGAATTTTAAAAGCAGCAAGAGAAAAGCAGTTAGTTACCCACAAGGGCGCATCCATACCACTGTCAGCTTATTTCTCAACAGAAACTTTGCAGGCCAGAAGGGAGTGGCAAGAAATATTCAAAGTGATGAAAAGCAAGGACTACAATCAAGATTACTGTACCCACCAAAACTACAATTTAGAATTGAAGGTCAGATAAAGAACTTCACAGATAAGAAAAAACTAAAGGAGTTCATCACCATCAAACCAGTATTACATGAAATGTTAAAGGGTCTTCTTTGAGAAGAAGAAGAAGAAAAAAAATTATGGTGAAAGCCTGATGCAAAGGGTGGAGGTGGGCTGGAAGGGGTCAATGGGGGGCGGGGGGAAAGAAGACATATGTAACAACTTCAACCTTAAACATTTTCTTTTAAATGTGGATAATAAAGTGACAATAAATATATATCTATCAACAATTGAATCTAAAAATCAAAATAAACAAACAAGGAATTTAATGAATAAAATAAACTGATAAATAAAATAGAACCAAAGGCATGGAAACATGGAACAGATTGAAGAATATCAGAGGAAAGGGGGGAGGAGGGTACAAGAGATTAACCAAAGAACTTATATGCATATATGCACAACCATGGACACAGACAATGGGGTGGGACAGGATCAGGGATGGGGAGGGAGATGAGCAATAAGGAGAAAGGGTGGGGGAGACATCTGTAATATTCTCAACAATAAAGATTAAAGAAAAAATATGTATTTTTAAATAATATATTTTTAAATAAATTCAGAACCTAAGGGTTTCTTTTGACTGGTTCTGATTCAAAACATGGCAGTTTGAATTGGAAGCTACAACAGCACAAATCAACATCAAGAGCAATTTTTAATTCAGTATTTAAACCATCTACATACAGTACAAAGTAATATGTCCTAAAAAGTCCTTTACTGGAGAGCCTCAATAATGCAAATGAGTCACTTTAAAATGTTCTCCTCCCTTATGGCCGTTTTCACATGTGCAAACATTATTTTACTATCTACCAATCTGTTTTGATATTTTCCTTTCCTATGCCTGGACTCTGACCTCCTTGAGGACTATTGGAGCCAGTGGATGAATAATCTTTGTTTCTCAGGAAACCAGCTAAGTCTGGAATGAAAAAAGTATCTGTGAGTTAGATTAAACTTCATCATAGGAAGGGAGGTTACTATAGGGGTAGATGTCTTCATAGTTTTCAAGAAAAGATGAGTCAGAAGAGGAGCTCTTTAACGAGTTAGACCTCAGGAAAAATACCAGTTAGGAAGTCTGAGGAGACTTTGTAAAATCTCATAAGTCAGACACTTGAGAAAATGGAGCAATAACTGAGACTTCAGGAAAGATTCATCAGGTTTATAACTTCCCTTGTTATTTTTATCCCCTATATGTTTTACTTTGGAGTAATCAGAAAAACAAAACAAAACACAAAAACATAAAAAAACCTTTAGAGCTAAGGGGTTTGTGCCCATTTGTAAGGAGTGCAAGAAGTATGGGTCAAAGTTATAGTGTTTCACATCAGCAAATTGTGTCATAGAATGCCCTCCTGGGCCCATCTAGGAAGCCACTCGGGCCAAGGGTGATCAACCCAAAGCTTCTCGCCCCAATACTTGCTGATGTTCATAGTAGGACTTTATATGCAGTAAGCACTGCCTGACTTTAAATTTTAAAACCATGGAGAGCATTATGCTAAGCGAATGAAATAAGCCATTCAGAAAAAGATAAATATCACATGATCTCACTCATTTGTGGAATATAATGAACAATATAAACTGATGAACAGAAAACAGAACCAGAGTCACAGAAGCATCTAATAGACTGTCCAACCTATGAGGGAAGGTGAGGGAGGGGGGAGTGGCGGTGAGAGGGTAAGAGATCAAAGGATTTGTATGCATGCATATGAGCATAACCAATGGACACAGACATGGGGGTGGGGTGAGAGCAGGTGCTAGGGGTTGGGGGTGGCCGGGGAAAGGTCAATGGGGAAAAAAGGAGACGTATGTAATACATTAAACAATAAAGAATTAAAAAAAACACACACACAACTATTTTTTTATAAAGGCAAGTAGTTTTATTTTGTGTAAAATAGAGAAATAACTTGCTATTAGTATGTTTTCTATGTTATTCCCTTAATTTATTTATTTCATGTAGAATTCAAGTTATATTATTTATAAAGAGAAAGTTTTTATGAGTTAATTACTTCACCTTCAATGAGTTTCGCAAGTGAAAACTTTAAGTCATTGTAACCTAGAGGAAATTTTCAAACAGAAATATTCTCCATGTTGCAAGCAGTGTCTACTAACATGAAAGGTCATTTGATACCATCTTTGTGGAGTTTATGAAAATAAATGCAAATATTTACAATTATTATGTATCAAATCTCAACTTTCTTATAGCAATTTATATATGCATTCCCAAGGGTATTGTTTAATTATATCTTACTAGAGGCCCAGTCCATGAAATTCATGCATGGGTAGGGTCCCTAGGACTGGCGAGTGATCAGGGCCGATTGGGGCCTTCCAGCTGCCAGCTGGGGCCTTCCTCCGTTCCATGTTGTTCCCTGGTGGTCAGTGCACGGCATAGTGAACAATTGAACTCCTGGTCTCCCGGTCAAACTCCCGAGGGGACAATTTGCATATTAACCTTTTATATATATATAGATAAGAGTGTTTTCTTCAGAATTTTCTTACATTGAAACTAGTTTTCAATAGTACCAAATCACTTAGCAATTGTCAAACGCAACTATCTCCTTTTGAGAACTGCAATGGAACATTTAAGCAAGGAAATTTAGATTAAATAGATCTCTGTAGACTTTTATTTAAAAAATTGTTTTCCTCATTATAAGTTTGTACATTTAATCCAAGGAAACAATAAAAATTCCACTGTGCGTATTTATCTTTACTTCAGAAAAAAACTGGTATCAGTTTTTGCAAAACTTTGCATATCCTTGAGGATCTGCTAGTATGGTGAACAAATGTTTCCATTCTCCATAGGATACAATGGATTTATGCAAGTAGTATAGTGATTAATTAATTAATTAAAATTCCAATAGAAAACAATCCCACTCTAATATACTGCATATATTAACATAAATCTTATCTTTACCTTTAGCTTCCTATTGTATTAAAATTGAAATATAAAATACATTAAGGAATCATTGATTGTGTTAAAAAAAGGATTCCCTGCATATGAATTTTTTAAATTGGTTGTAAAGATTAACTGACTATACTAAAATGTAATGTTTTATTCTTTTCATATGAATAGTTGGATTTTTATTAAGATTATTGGTTTGTCATATAATACTACAGCATTGTGAAATTACACAAATAAACTCTAATCTTTAATAGACACAGAAGAATTCTTTAGCAGTCATTTAAAGGGTTTTGACAATAATGCCCTAAATAACACTGATACCTATCAATTTTCTATTAACCAACACATAAAAGTTATCTCATAAAATATATTGATTTCTTAAAAGAAAACTCACCATATTTTTGAAAAGTACGCTGAGAAAAATACATTTAAGATTTTAGTAAAATTAATATTTTTAGAAGCCTTAGGCCACATGATGTGTAGAATGCAAATCAGTTTATGAGTATTGAGTTAATTTATAAGATAAATAGAAGATATGTTTGCTCTATCTCTAGGTTTAGAGTTCTGTGAGAAGGCAGTTAATGGATCATTCATTACAAAAGAAATACAATAGATGGTAATGAATTAACTCCTATAAATTGCTTATTAGAGATACTCCCCAAAGGGTCTATAATTTGTCAAGACTGTCTACTGTTCCATACCACTTGCCAATATCTTCAAATGAATAAATGGCATCTACAAATGCTAATGGCATATTAACAGATGAGAAAATTAGAGTATTACAAAGTCTTTCTACTCTTACTTCATTTAAACTAAAACTTGAACATTTCTCAGATTACATAATTAATCATTTTTCTTAATTTGCACTTTAAAGTTCAGAATAACAAAAAGAGAAATTAGTGACAATGTAAACTTACCATGTAAGAAACAATAGTTGATATATTTTTCACATTCATACCTTTCTTAAATTTTCCCCCTGAGAGCAAAACAAATACACTGAAAAGGAAGTAAAACAAACCATGAAAATATGTTTCTACATATACATATTAAAAGGGAGAAAACTATCTCTCTATATAAAAGCCTAAGCGATTGAAGACCAAATGACCTGTTGCTATGACGTGCACTGACCACCAGGGGGCAGACTCAATGCAGGATCTGCCCCTTGGTGGTCAGTGTGCTTCCACAGCAAACCTTCCACAACCGGCCAAACTCCCTCAGCCAGCCGGCCTCCCCCATTCCCTCCTCCCCGGCCAGCCAGACCCCGATCGGCCCCAATAGCCAGCCAGGGCAAGGAACCCCACTCATGCATGAATATATGCTCCAGGCCTCTAATTCTAACATAATAAGTACTCTTGAATATTAATTTCTGTGATAATAGAAAATCTTTATCTCTTTACCACTCACTATGATAACCAGTAGCTACATATTGGCTGTGAACACTTGGCTTGTGGCTAGTACGACTGAGGAATTCAGTTATCAATTTTATTTGTTTTTAAAAAAATGTATCTTTATTTTTGAAAATAATACCAATGTAACCTTTTATTCCCCATTGACCCCTTCTAGCCAGTCCCCTCTCTCCACCTCAGGCCTTCACCACATTATTGTCTGTGTCCATGGGTTATTAATAGCCTATATAATAAAAGGCTAATATGCAAATTGTCTCCTCAACCGGGAGTTTAACCAGGAATTTGACAAGGGGCTGGCCGGCCAACCATCCGCTGCCCCTCCCCTCGGCCGCCCCTGCCCCTGATTGGTCCCCCGCTACCCAACTGGAGGTGGGGCCAGCCTCCCAACTGCCCATGGTCCCTCCCCTCAGCCAGTCCTGCCACTGATCAACCCCCCACACACCAATCACGGACAGGGCCAGCTGGCCAACTGCCTGCAGCCCTTTCCCCCTGTTGGCCTGACCCAATTGGCCCTGATTGGGGTGGGCCAGCCAGATACCCCCTGTGCATGAATTCATGCACTGGGCCTCTAGTCTCTCTCTATAAAAGCCTAATATGCTAATTGTCCCTCCAACCGTTCGACCATTCAACCAGTCGCTATGACGCGCACTGACCACCAAGGGGCAGCTGCTCCAATCAGTTAGCTTGCTGCTGGGGTCTAGCTGTTCAGGATTGGGCAACATGGGCCAGACATGCCCTGGAGCCCTTCCGTGATCCCTCCCCATCTGTCCAACTTCCTATGGTCCCTCCCTGGCCCTGATCATGCACTGGTGGGGTCCCTCTGCCTGGCCTGTGCCCTCTCCCAACCTGGGACCCCTCGGGGGATGTCGGAGAGCCAGTTTGGCCTGATCCCCACAGGCCAGGTTGAGGGACCCCACCAGTGAACGAATCCATGCACCAGGCCTCTAGTATGCATACAAGTTCTTTGGCTATTCTCTTTTAATTAAAGTTTAAATAGTCACATCTAATGGCTACTGTATTGGAAAGTTCAGTATATTCCTATGTAAGCCAATGTTGATCATGTTTCTGGAGGCCAATAAAACTCAAAATAGCTATTTCTGCAAATCATGCAAAGAAATCCTTGCTATTATCCTTAATCATTTCCTTTACTCTTTTACCTGGATCAACATCCTCAGCTTTGTTCTTACACCATCCATTGCACTGATCACATTTCTGTTAAGCACATGTTAGTTTTCTTTAGGACCAGGCTTGACTTTATCCCTCTAATTTGCTTTAATCCCACTGACCTTGCTATGCTATGGCACATGATAGAAACACAATAAATATGTGTAAAATGAGTGAAAGAATACTGCCCTCACCAGTTTTTCTCAGTGGTTAGAGCATTGGCCTGTGGACCGAAAGGTCTCAGGTTCAATTCTGATCAAGGAAACCTACCTTGATTGCAGGTTCCCCAGAGCTGGTAGGGGTGCCTGTGGGAGGCAACCAATCAATGTGACTCCCTCACATCAGTATTTATCTCTCTCTCCCTCCTCCCTCCCTTCCACAATCTCTAGAAATTAATGGAAAAATTATCCTCTGGTGAGGATTAAAAAAAAATGAATGAAAGAATATGACAATGAATAAAAGACTGACATCCTGTTTAAATTTTAAATTTATTTTTCTAAAAAATGTAAAGCTTTCTCTAAAACTGATTTTAATTTCTGTAAATATATATTATATTATATACACACTAGAAGCCCAGTGCATATAGAGATATAGGTATATATTATATATATAGTGTAGCACCCATAAAGTGTTAAATATTCAATGTCATTATTTCTTGGGAAATTTAGCAATAGTGTCTACCTATCTGTCATCTGTCATCTATCTTATCTATCTACATATCTATCTATTTATCTATCATCTATCTACTATCTACCTATCAACACACATATATAAGTATATATACTTATTTGTGTCTATAAACAAATGAGAATGAGACTCATAATTTAAGAAACTTTATAATATAATTTATTACCTTCAGGAGGTGGAAACATGGCATACACAATGAGAGGTGAACATCTTTTTGATTTTCAGACACAGTATTACAGGCACATAAAGAGTTTATAGCTTCAATTCTATAGCCCTTATAAGCCATGTGTCAGTGGTAAACACAAAAATATTTTTAAAAATCAAATGTCCAGTTGACAAATAGCTGTTCTCATTCCTGGTGGAAATAAAATCCTTAAATGATATGAGTTCAAAACAAAAATACACAAGGAAACAAAGACTAACAAAACATTCTATGTAGTTTTCCACCCAAAAGAAAATAGATGTCCAAAACAAATAAGCAGAGCTCACCATATGTGTCAGGCTACAAAACCAAATCTTCAATCATAGCCACCACCAATACAAAATAATGTATCAGTTGTAAGTGAACCAAAATCAAAGCAAAATACAAAAGTGGTAGAGAGAAACTAAATTTAGAAAAAGAGAGAGTCATCAAAATTCTCTTTTCAATTTGGATGGGTCTGGAAAAGATATTTCTTGGCTCAAGCAGCCAAAGAGATGCACCACTGTGGAAATGAAATCTAGTTGGGTTTATCAGGTAAATTTACTAGTCATCTATGTGGCACTTTCAAAATTATTAACATAAATTTCCCAGAAAATGAAAGAAAAACATGACTCTCATATAAATATAAAACTCAAAGGGAATGAAGGGCTCAGAGCTTCTGTAGAATCAGATGACTAACGAATACATGCTGAACAATAAAATTTTTCCTCTGCACCGGGCACCCTTCCTTAGGATAAACTTTGGCTCTGCTTAGCAGAGCACTAGTGCTGGGAGCTACCATCTCATTCTCTGGAGGAGGAGAGATGCAGGGCAGACCCTGCCCTTTAGTCTAGGATCCCCAAGGATCCTTGATGGTCAATCCCATTCCTCTGTACTTCTAGACACTGACTGGGATGCAGCTTTAACTCAGAGTGCTGGGAATTTGACGTAGCTACTGTCTTCAGAAAGCATATTGCCACTGTTTGTTTAGGTCCTTGGCCACCATGTAACCTTCCGTAAAATTAGATTTCTTAAAATCAGTAACAGACAGATTGAGACTAAGTTTATTATATTAATCACTTTAACATTTTAATTTAGTCCTGTGTTTACCCCCTTGAAGAACAAACCCCATTCATCATTCCACACACCCTGTTTGCTCTTTTATTTGCTGGCCTAACATTCATGTATAAATAGGCCACAAAGTTGTGCACTTGCAAACTGTGATTAAATAATTTCCTTCAAAATTTATTTTTCCTTATGAGATAATAAAGCTGATATTTTCAAAAGATAAGGAGGCAAAAATTATCAATTTTATGATAGGAGACATGACATCTTGAATATATTGAAAGGAGAAAATAATATTATGAACAACTTTATGTCAATGCATTTGGCAATTTAGATGAAATAGACAAATTACATAGAAGATGAAAATTATCCAGCTCACTGAAGAAGAAATAAACTTACATCTATTAAAGGAATTACATTACTAAGGAAAACAACAACAACAACAAAGAATCTCCAGGCCAGTATGGCTTTTCCAGTGAATTCTACCAAATTTTAATACTGATTTTTGCAATTTAATGAGTTTTATTTATTTATTTATTTATTTATTTATTCCTCACCTGAGGATATTTTTTTTCATTTATTTTTAGGGTGGAAGAGAGAGGGAAAGACAGAGAGAAATATCGAACACATTGATTGGTATCCTCCTGCACAAGCCCTGACTAGGGCCTGAGCTAGGGAGAAGCCTGAAACCAAGGTAGGTGCCCTTGACCTGAATTGAACCCAGGACCCTCTGTTCAGCAGGCTGATGCTCTATCCACTGAGAAAACTGGCTAGGGCTTTAATGAGTGTTTTAGATATAAATGTAGGTGACTACAGGCCAAAGTTTTCTGTGAACTGGGAATACTATCTTAAGAGTCTTTCACCTCTCCTTCCTTTTTTTTTTCAATTAAGAGGTTTTATTTTTGAGAAGTTCTAGGTTTACAGAATGACTGAGCAGGTAGTAAAGATAATTTCCATTTATGTCCCTTTTCCTGTACAGTTTTCTCTATTACTAATATCTGTATTACTGAGGAACATTTGTCACAGTTGATACACTAATATTGATAGATTATTATTAACTAAAGTTTAAAGTTTATATTGTTTTATTCTTTTTTGTTGTATAATTCTGTGGGTTTTGACAAATGCATAATGACTTGTATCCACTGTTAGAGTATCATTTAGAATAGCTTCAGTATCCTATCCTTCACTTTCATATTCATCCTGGCAAGTAATCATTTTAATGTGTTTATGATTTTGCCTTCCTATAAGGTCATGTAGTTGGAACCATAGAGTATTTAGCCTTTTCAGATTGGCTTTTCTGACTTAGCAATATGCACTTCTGGTTTCTAAAAAAGTCTTTCTGTGGCTTATTTATCAATTCACTCATTAAGGACATCTTGGTTGCTTTCAATTTGGGAAAATTTTGAATAAAGCTGCTATAAGCATTAATATATAGGTCTTTGCATGGACACGTATTTTCATTTCAACTAGGTTGGTATGGTAAAATCATGTTTAGCTTTTTTTTTTTTTAATATATTTTATTGATTTTTCACAGAGAGAAAGGGAGAGGGATACAGAGTTAGAAACATCGATGAGAGAGAAACATAGACCAGCTGCCTCCTGCACACTCCCCACTGGGGATGTGCCTGCAACCAAGGTACATGCCCTTGGCCGGAATCGAACCTGGGACCCTTGAGTCCACAGGCCGACGCTCTATCCACTGAGCCAAACCGGTTAGGGCATGTGTTTAGCTTTTTAAGAAATCGCCAAACTGTCTTTTAAAGTGGCTATACCGTTTTGTACTCTCACCAGTAATGAATAAGATATCTTTTTACTGCATATCCTCACCAGCATTTGGTATTGACAGTGTTTGGGGTTTTCACGATTCCAATAGGTATGTCATGGTATTTCATTGTTGTTCTAATTTACAATTCTTAATGACATAGGATGTTGTGGGTTTTATGTGATTACTAGAGGGATGGTGCACAAAAAATTGTGTACTTGGGGGGTCCCTCAGCCCAGCCTGTGCCCTCTCGCAGTCTGGGACCCCACAGGGGATGACCACCTGCTGGCTTAGGCCTGCTCCCCGGGGGATTGGACCTAAGCTGGCAGTCAGACATCCCTCTGGATGCCTAGAAGCTCTCGGGGGATGTCCACTTGCCAGCGGGGAGCAGGCCTAAGCTGCAGTCGGACATCCTTAGCGCTGCTGAGAAGGCAGGAGAGGCTCCTGCCACCACCGCTGTACTGGCAGCTGTCAGCCTGGCTTGTGGCTGAGCAGAGCTCCCCCTGTGGGAGCGCACTGACCACCAGGGGGCAGCTCCTGCATTGAGCGTCTGCCCCCTGGTGGTCAGTGTGTGTCATAGTGACCAGTCATTCCCAGTCCTTTTGCTGTTAGGGTTAATTTGAATATTACCCTTTTATTATATAGGATTTGCCATAGATTGGGAAAATATTTGCAAAAGACATATCTGAGAAAGGACTGTTGTCTAAAATACATAAAAAACTCTTAAAACTCAATACTAAGTAAATAAACAACCTTATTAAAAAATGAACCAAAGACCTTGACACCTCAATAAAGGTTTAAAGATAGCAAATAGAATATGAAAAGATGCTTTATATCATTTGTCATCAAAGACATGCAAATTAAAATGCAATGACATACCACCACACATGTGTTAGAATGGTCAAAGTGTGGGACGCTGACAATACCAAATGCAGACCAGAATGGGAAGCAACAGGAACTCTAATTTATTGCTGATGGGAATGCAAAATGGTACAGATACTTTGGATGACAGGCAGGCACATTTTTACAGAATTCAATATTATCTTATCTAATGATTAATTGTATTTCTTGCTATATACCCAAAAGATTGAAAATATAGCCTCCAAAAACAAAAAAAGCCAGCACATCAATGTTTACAGAAGTTTTGTTCAAAAGTAGAGGCCTGGCGCACAAAATCCATGCACGGGTACAGTTCCCAGGCCTGGCCTGAGATCAGGGCCATCTTCCCTGGCTGCCGGCAGCCGGGCCTGCCCCACACCACCACCCACCCCTGGTTCCCCATTCACCATTGGGCAATTGGAGCCTGCTGGCTGGGGAGGGAGGGGAAGGGACTGAGAGGTTGGTCGGCAGGCCCCCATCAGATGATCGGGGCCTGTGGGCTGCGGGCAACTCCTCCATTGAGCGTTGGCCCCTGGTGGTCAGTGTGCATCATAGTGACAGGTCATTCCTCCATTCAGTTCATTTGCATATTACCCTTTTATTATATAAGATATGCATAGCCCATGGACATGGGCAATAGAGTAGTGAAGACCTGGGGGTGGGTAGGTAGGGGCTAGGGGAAGGGAAGTAAGAGGATAAAATGGGAGATATTTATAATACTACCAACAATAAAAATATATTTCAAAAAATGATACTCATCACATTTCTAATCACATATTTAATGTCTCTTTCCCATTATTCAAGCTTCAAGAAGGTAGAAATGCAATCTTGTTTCTTTATGTGTTCCTAGCACCAAGGACAGTGCCTCACACATAATAATTATTTGTTGAAAGAGAATAAATGAATAAGGACAACTTTCTTTTTCTGGGTAACTCTTATTCACCTATCAAGGACCAAGGCCTGATGTTATATCCTCCAGGTTGGGTTACAGTCAAATCTGATACATCTTTGGATCCCTAGAGCCTAGTTTGGAACTTGGTACATGATTCATATATCATAGATATTTGTCAAATAATAAACTCTTGGCCAGGAGTTGATAATTGTTGAAACTGAGTAATGGGTATATGAGTAGGGTTCATTACACAGTTCTTTCTCCTTTCATCTATATTTTTAAATTTTCCATAATACAAAGTGAAAACATTTATGTTCACCTATGATCTTGAGGTCTCTGGCTGAAGCAAACTAGTAGATCAGCGGTTCTCAACCTGTGGGTCGCGACCCCTTTGGAGGTCGAATGACCCTTTCACAGGGGTCGCCTAAGACCATCGGAAAACACATATATAATTAAATATTTTTTGTGATTAATCACTATGCTTTAATTATGTTCAATTTGTAACAATGAAAATACATCCTGCATATCAGATATTTACATTATGATTCATAACAGTAGCAAAATTACAGTTATGAAGTAGCAACGAAAATAATTTTATGGTTGGGGGTCACCACAACATGAGGAACTGTATTAAAGGGTCGAGGCATTGGGAAGGTTGAGAACTACTGCAGTAGATGGTGGTGAGGTTCCCTGGGGTGGATGGAGTGGAGCTGTATCCGACTGGAATGCGCATGTGCATGGGCTGGCTTGCAGAGGGTTCTTTTCACCCCAGCGAAAGTTCTTCGAAGGTCAATAAGGAAGATGAAAGAATAAATTTTGATTTCAAGCCTTTAGTTTTAATTACTTGAGGGCATCTCCAGTCAAGCTGTGCAATAGTTAGCAGCTACATAAATTAAAGTCTCTGCCTTAAACAATGAGCTATGAGAGGGTTTCTGGATGGTAACCTTCCCCCTCGTGATCCTCTGGGGCGCTGATCTGACTGACCACCAGCAACTGTCCCGCTATCTAGGGAGTCTGCAGTGAATACTGTGCCCCACCAGTGCTTCCTCCACACTTCTCACCCACACTCCCCCCTTCTTCTTTACCGCTGTTTTATTTCTACTGGGGAGCGCTTTATTGACATGGGGAGGCCTCGGTGGGTGTCACAGCTTTATGTTCAGCAGCAGCTGGGTGTCAAGAAAATTCTGGTTTCCTTTTGACTTCATCACCTTCTGACTGCGAGTCGCTTGACCTTTCTGAATCTCAAATGCTCCCTCTGAAAAATAAGGCTAACAATCGTGGCGACTTCACAGGGCTGACGCGAAGGTGAATGCATGCGAAGGGTTCAACACAGAGCCTGGCAGTGTGAGCAGTTGATAAACAGGAGCTATTATTGAGCTATTATTATCACCAGCGCCGAGTCCTCCTCGGATCTCCACCTGGATGTCCAGAGAGCTGCGGCAGGAGCAGGAGCAGAGTAGGCTGCCCTTGCCACGGCCGCTGGCTCCTGCCAGGTGGATGCGTGGTCCTGTGGGCGTGCAAGAACGACTCCAGGCCGGGGGTATAGGGTGGCACCAGGACAGCAGGGTTGGGTCAGCAAAGGCAGGGGCTGCGCTGTGGGACCCGGGAACCGCATGCAGGGCTGGCGGCTGGCATGGGGGTGACCCTGAGGCCGGAGGGTCCCACTGGCAGCCCGGCTGCCTTGGCCCTGGCTGCTGCCATAGCAGCTGGCCCTGCCCCGCCACCACTGCCTGGCTTTGTCCAGAAGGATGTCAGGGGAAGGATGTTTGGAAGGTCATTTGGCTCTCCAGTCTAATTACCATATTACCCTTTTATTATTATAGATGTCCAAAAGTTGGAAACAATTATGATATTCCTCAGTAGGTGAACAGATAAATAAGCTGTGCTACATTGTGCCGTGCCAGCACAGCCAAGGGTGATCCTGAGTGGGGGTGATGAAAGGATTAAGAAAAGACAGACAAGAAAATGAAAGCTGGGTCTTGGTGGGAAGCTGCTCCCTGATGAGGAGACAGCATCAGCGCCCACAAGCCATGTCTTTATTTTATAGCAGATGCCACGAGGCAAAGTAGGGGCGTGATCAAGTTGTTTATAGGATTCTCGTGAGTTTCAACCTCACTTAACTACATGCACCTGAACTCTATCACAAGGCACGTGTGGCCACGTGTTCGGACCACAGGTTCAAGCTTACAGCTATAGCTGTTGGCTATATTTGTTCTGGGAAGGCTCTGCCCTCCAGCTGGGACTTGCACGTGGCAACAAGAGGACTGTGCCCTCTCCTCAGTCCAAGGCTTGAACCTGTCCAAAACACTGTTAGCCGCGCCCCATATATCCCCCTTTACTTTTGTTTTTAAACAGGCCCATTTACACTATCCAAAAAACTCTAAATAAATTATTCAGCATAATCAAAACATCAAAACAAACTCCTGGCTATTAACAAAACCATAAACAGCAATGTTAACAAAAGGACAAAACTCTGGCTAATAACAAAGCAATACCAATGTAAAATCAAACTACAAACATGATAACATTTTCAGGACATCTTACTTAGAGTCCTTAGATTTAGCTCCACAAGATTTTACAGAAAACTGACAGTTCACCAATGCTAGCATAGCTTCCACTTGCTTTTCTAACATCTGCTTGGCCTCAGTCGCCATCTTCAGATGACCCTCATGTTGATACCTTCAGCCACTTGCGTAGTAAAATGCCACTGATGTGAAGATGTCGTTGATGCAAAACCAATCCCTGGATCAGGCTGTTTGGACGGTTTGACCTCGGCACTGAGTAGGCATCAGTCCCAGTCAAACCAGCACCGTCCATGCAGGTAGAAGTCTAGTCCCTTCTCAGCCTCTTTCTTTATCTATGGCTGCATGGAAACGAGCAACCCTCGGTAGCTGGAGACCTCCAACTCTGAGTCTGGGGTCTCACACAGACCCAAAGTCCCAGGCAGCTATCTGGTTGCACAAGCAAAGATAACCAAAGCCTAGAAACAATGCAACTGCTGCAAGAGCTTACGATCTAGGTCTAAAATAAAAATTACTTCCTTAAACATCATCCACCACAGCCATCTTCTGCTTTACAGTGGCTTAAACAAAACCTAGGAGATTTCTACCTTATTTTGTACCTCCTAACTACTTATTTTCTACTGCTGATTTTCTACTACTTATTTCTCTATTTCTACTTTATTTCTACCACGTGTTTCTACTTATTTCTCTATTTCTACAGCTTATTTCCTACCACTTATTTTTTACAGCTTATTTCTTACCGCTTATTTTCTAATGTCTACCACTTACTTTCTATTGCTTATTTCTTTCTATTGCTTACTTTCTACAGCTTATTTCTCCTACCGCTTATTTCCTACTGCTTATTTTCTACTTATTTCTCTACCTCTAACTATGAACTATAGGTAGGCTTGGCTGCCCTTGCCCAAACCTTCCTGGGTTGCAACCCCTGCTTATTTCTCTATTTCTACAGCTTTTTTCTACTTATTTTCTATGGCTTATTTCTACATTTCTACCGCTTATTTTCTACTGCTTACTTCTCTATTTATTTCTCTATGCTAACATAGCCATAAACATGGCTGAAGGAGTAGCTTCCACTCCTTGCTTTTCTGCTTTTTGCTGGGCCTCAGTTGTTAGCTTCTTCAGCTGACCCCATGTTGGCACCTCAGCCCCTAGTGTAGCCTTTGTTTTCTTTTTCTTCCTCTTTGCTGTCATTGGGGCAACTCTCAGTCTCTTGAACGGAGGGACAAGGAGCTTCTCTGGGTCCATTGTGGTGTCACACGTACCGTTCTGGCACCCAAATCGACTGTACTGTTCCTTCTGAAAAGATACAAACACAACCTCTTCTCCCCCTTTTTGTTTTAGTAATTGCATTTGAAGAGTACGATTGGCTACTAAATCCTGAAGTGTCTTCCCCAGCCTGCCTAGCCTCATACAGAGACCACTGGAGTAGAGACAGAGATCCCACTCTTGTTCTTGCTTGTTTAGAAGGCGACTGGAGAGGCTTACAAGTAACAGTAAGCTTTCCGAAGGCTTGTCTTATGCCCCCATCATCCCAGTCCCGCCTGCATTGTTCCCTCTCTGCCTCCTCCTTCAATTCGAGTTCGTTTTTGGGAGGAAGCACATTGTCCAGAGGGCTTTCCCCCACAGGAATGGTAGCCCCAGGGACTGGAGGAGGTAATGGAGGTGCCAAAGGTATAAATGGAGTCAGAAGCCTCTGGTCACTTTCTACTATTTGTCTTACATCTCCTGCCACATTCATCCATCCCTTTTTGGGAAGGGGCTCTAGGTAGTCTCGAATCATGGACCACAGACTGAAGATAGAAGCAGGAATTTTCTCTGGGCCTTCAGCTATATAGCAATCTCTACCTTAGAAATTTTAAAAATGCCTACTTTAAAAATGCTTCAATAAAGCATTGTCCCATGTTTTACACCAAGCTAATTTACCACACCTCAGCTCCATACCTTACTTTTTTCTTTCTCAGATGTTTCTTTCTAATGAACTGACCATTACATTTCCTAAGTTCTGAAATGGCCAAAAGACATTTCTTTAGGCTCCTGCTTGAAACTACTTTTGTTTTTTGGCCTTCTTATCTTACTTTTGCTTTTTAATCTTACTCTCTGCGTGCGCCTTGGAGCCTCCTTTCACCTGACCACTTTTTAAATTCCCCCCGAACTCAGGCCTGTTTGGGCGCCACTTGTGCCTTGCCAGCACAGACAAGGGTGATCCTGAGGCGGGGGTGATGAAAGGATTAAGAAAAGACAGACAAGAAAATGAAAGCTGGGTCTCAGTGGGAAGCTGCTCCCTGATGAGGAGACAGCACCAGCACCCACAAGCCATGTCTTTATTTTATAGCAGATGCCATGAGGCAAATATCCTAAATATTTAGGATATCTAAAATATTCTGTATGATACCATAATAATAGATATATGTCATTATTCACTTGTCCAAATCCATAGAATGCACAACTCAAGAGTGAATGGTAAAGTAAACTACAGACTATGGATGATTATGATGAGTCAACAATGTAGGTTCATCAACTGTAACAAATATGCCATTTTAGTGTGGGGACTGTTGATAATGGGAGAGATTATGCATGTGGATATATGGGAAATCTCTGTAGCTTTTCCATTTTACTGTGAACCTAATACTGCTCTAAAAGATTAATTATTAATTACAATAATAATTAATGATACGCTTACAATATTACTCATATTCAATGGGTAAGTATTTATTCAAAAGAAATGAAAGCATATCTCCATACAAAGAGCTATACATTAAGGTTCATTTAATCTTTACTTGAAATAGCTCCAAAGTGGAAGTAGCTCAACAAGTATGTATATTTATACATTTTGGTAGAGCTATACAATGAAATAGTACTCAGAAAATATGGAAAGAAATATTGGCACACACCATTATTTTGATGAATCTCAAAATCACCATGCTAAGCAAATGGAGCCAGAGAGAAAAGGAGTACATACTTCATTATTCTATTTATATAAGTGTCTGTATTATATAGATTCATGTACAGTGTCATCAAGCAGATAAGTTTTCTTGGGATGTGGGGGTAAGCACAATTGGAATGGTGTGTTTCAAAAAGCCATGAGGATATGCTTTGGATTGTTGATATGTGTATTGTCTTGATTGTGGTGATGATTTTATGGTTGAATAAATAAATCAAACACATCAAACTGTAACATGTACAATATATTTTAGTAAGTTAATTACAATTCAATAAAGCAGATAAAATTGTGGACTAGGAGGTTATATCATAATATATGGAATAAATTAAAGTAAAAATATGTCTTTAAAGTGAGAGATAATAATCTAGATTAAAGCTTCTTTTGCAAGGCCTCACTCATTGTACTAAATGAATTAAAATACAAGTAGCTTTGATGTAAAAGATGAGGTATTTTGCCCAGAGAGATTGCATTTAGAATATAATCCTGATTGTCAAATGAAAAACAACTTGGGTTCACTCTGCAATTCAATGGAAAGCAAAGGCAAAGAGACTAGACTAAACATTCAGAAGTAAATGAGTCTAATCAAGAGAGAACCACAAATATTTACTATTCACTACTAGCACTGTGGAGTGATGAATCATGATTGGATACAAGAAATATTATTTTTCATAAAAGGTGAGAGGACTGATTCTTTAAAAAGAGGACATTGCTGCTTGGGTTAAAGAAAAATTATTTTATGTTTATTTGCTTATCTCCATTATTATATACACTAAAGGATAATCTGTGTATATTGGATATGTTCTGTTAATTTTCCACATCTGTGTGGAACACTGCAAATATTTTAGATTAAGATTAAATGTAACTTTTTTAAAATACAACATGAAAATCCAATGATGGAATGTTACACTTGTGCAATCAGAAACTGGAAAATTGGTACTATGTACTTCAATTTGTCACTTGTCAACAGTTATGCCTTTTGGCAAAATAAAATTTAAAAACTGAAAAATACTTGTGAAAGATAAGTAAAGCACTCTAAGTATAAATTTAAAAGTAAAAAAAAAAAGTTAGTCATAATACTAAGTTACTAAAGACATATATATGCAGAACCATCCTTCTTTGTAATAACTAGAGGCCTGGTGCATGAGATCTGTGCACTTGGGGGGGGGGCATCCCTCAGCCCGGCCTACACCTTCTCACAGTCCGGGAGTTCCCAGAGGATGTCTGACTGACAGGGAGCGAGCCTAAGCTGGCAGTTGGACATCCTTAGTGCTGCTGTGGCGGCAGGAGAGGTTCCTACCACCACCACTACGCTCGCCAGCTGTGAGCTTGGCTCAGGGCTTCTGGCTGAGCAGTGCTTCCGCTGTGGGAGCGCACTGACCACAAAGAGGCAGCTCCTGCGTTGAGCGTCTGTCACCTGGTGGTTGGTGTGAGACATAGCGACTGGTCATTCCACTGTTCAGTCTATTTGCATATTAGCCTTTTATTATATAGGATTTATTATATAGGATGTCAAATGTGTTGATTTAATGAAGACTTTAATGTAATGTTTTTTGAGAAAACTAAGTGGGTTGATTGAGATTTCCTTGAATTAAGTAAGTTTTGTACATTTGAAGCTTTCATACAGGCACATGATAAATCTCTCAATTTTAAAATGTTTCTTTAAAATTTCTGAACAGTTTTTGAATCTTTAACTTTTTCTGTTTTTATATTATTTTAAATATTTAGTTTCTACTTTGATGTTGGAATATATAAATACAATTGATTTTTAATATTGACTTTCTCTCCTGTGACCTTGCTAAAATTGCTTCATAATTTTGATAATTTATTTTTCATATTATTTAGGTTTTTCAATATTTGCAGTCATGCCATCTAACAATGGATAGTTTTATTTTTTCAATTCCAATCTTCATGAAGATTTTTGTTGCCTTGTTTTTTTGTGAAGAATTCTAGTGCCATTTTTTAAAAATGTATTTTTATTGATTTCAGAGAGGAAGGAAGAGAGATAGAAACATCAATGATGAGAGAGAATCATTAATTGGCTGCCTCCTGCACGCCCCCCAGTGGGGATCCAGCCCACAACCCGGGCATGTGTCTTTGACCAGAATCGAACCTGGGACCCTTCAGTACGCAGGCCGATGCTCTATCCACTGAGCCAAACTGGCTAGGGCTCTAGTACCATTTTTTCCTACTTCTCAAACTTAGGCAAAAAAGTTTGTTTCACCATTTGAATATGATATAATTTGTAAGATGTTCATGTTTAATATGAATTTTTATCAAAATTAATAAAACACTTTAATTATAGACTTAAAATTACTTTCATACAACCATTTACAAGTGTTTCAGAACCGCATATATGTCATGAACTAATGCTTTACTAAAAATAGTAAAAAAAAAAAAAAAAGGATATTTATTTGACAAATATATGACTTTCAATGGGTTAGAAGTTGTATTTCTCTGAATTTTGGGATTTTCTAATATTTATTAATAATATTACTTGATAAACATTATATAAATATGCTTAATAAAAACATAGTCCCTAATCACTTTTTAACTGTTAATTATAGTAGTTGTAACGAGGAATATCAACATACATTATCTCTAAAGAAAACTAAACAAAATTCAAAATTTGGAGAATTTGCAGATACTGTCAATACTCCCCCATATCTCCTTTAGTCACCAACACTCGAGTCTGTGCTGGTTCCCTGTCCTCGGTATACTGGAACCTGCTTAGCCTATGAGCACCGAGTGTAATCCCTGGGCAGTAATACTCTCCACCACTTCACCTCAGCTCTTAAACAATGACTGGAGGAGGAGACAGGATTAATGTTCTATCCCCTTGTCCCCTGACGGGAACAACTCTGAAATGTGATGACCACTGTATTCTCCAGAACTCCCAACCGCTAACTTCCCTGCATTATTGACTCCAAGTTCATCTCTATGGTATTTTGGATTTCTTCTCTTCCTGAAGCCCCACTTTTCTACAACTTTCCAACTCTGGGATGGGAAATCTTTAGATCATTTCATGTAAATTTTGTATCAATGTGAGTTTCTGGGGCACCAACCTGAGTCTTTGGCCACCTTGTACCTCTTAGCCAATAAGCCTGCTATTCATGTGTATTGGTGTTTTGCATCAATTAATATTTTACTAATCTTATTGCTTTTTTAAATTATTTTTTTAGAGAGAGAAAGGAAAGAAAAACATGGATTTATTGTTCTACTTATTTGTGCATTCACTTGTTAATTCTTGTGTGTGCTTTGACCAGCCACTGACCAGGGAGGGATCAAACCTACAACCTTGACATACCCAGATGATGCTCTTACCTACTGAGCTACCCGGTCAGAGCACTAGTCTTATTGCTTTTGATGTTTAACTAAAGCAGATGTTCTCAACCTTCCTAATGCCATGATCCTTCAATACAGTTCCTCATGTTGTGGTGACCCCCAACCAAGAAATTGTTTTCGTTGCTACTTCATAACTGTAATTTTGCTACTGTTATGAATCGTAATGTAAATATCTGATATGCAGGATGTATTTTCATTGTTACAAATTGAACATAATTAAAGCATAGTGATTAATCACAAAAAAATATGTAATTATATATGTGTTTTCCGATGGTCTTAGGCGACCCCTGTGAAAGGGTCGTTCGACCCCCAAAGGAGTCTCGACCCACAGGTTGAGAACCGCTGAACTAGAGGATCCCAACATATGATGCAGTTGGTAAAGACATTTACTGAAAGTAGTGTTAGAAAATAAATATAACCATGTAATAACATTTAGACATTAACTAATCAACCGATGTTGCAATTATGTTGCAATTGTGAACATTATTAAGAAATTGTTCTCAAGGTGAATGTAAAATTAAAGCTCTTTTCTGTGTTCCAATTTTTTTTAATCTTGCTAGTATGCTATTTTGCACAGTATATTTTTAATTTATCTTTATTGTTGAAAGTTTTACAGATCTCCCCCTTCCCTCCCTGCTATTAACCCTCTTCTCTCACTCCCCAGGCCTTCACTCCACTATTGTCTGTGTCAGTAGTTATGCATATATGCATAAAAATTTGGTCAATATATTTCTGCCTGCCCCCTCCTTTGAGAATCCTCAGTTTGTTCCATGCTTCCATGTCTCTGGCTCTATTTTGTCAGTTTATTGTGTTCATTAGATTCCACATATAAGTGAGATCATGTGATATTTTTCTTTCTCTGACTGGCTTATTTCACTTAGCATAATACTTTCCAGGTCCCTCCATGTTGTCTCAAATAAGATTATGGGGGAAATACTTACAGCTGCATAGTATCCCATTGTGTAAATGTATCTCAGCTTTTTTATCCACTCATCTACTGTTGGGCACTTAGGCTATTTCCAGATTTAGCTTTGTAAATAACGCTGCTATGAATATAGGGGTGCATATATTCTTGCTGATTGGAGTTTCAGGCTTCTTACGATATATCCATAGAAGTGGGATCACTGGGTCAAATGATATTTTGCACAGTGCATTTAAATTATTGGTTTATGAAATTCTTTTTTTTTAATCCTCACCTGATGATATGTTTATTGGTTTTAGGGAGAGGAAGGGAGAGAGAGAGAGAGGAGAGAAATATTGATGTGAGAAGCATAAATCGGTGTCTTCCGTACAAGCCCTCCTCCCTGCAAGGAGGTATCAAACCTGCAACGTAGGTATGTGCCCTGACCTGGAATTGAATCTGCAGCCATTTGATGTACAGGATGATGCTCCTGTCAGGGCTGAGTTAAAAAAATGGACTATTAGATACTTGTAAGCAACCATAATGTTTCATTTATCTGAAATCCAGTACATCTTAAAAAATGTTTAAATGAATAAAGACATAAATGAATGGATAGGTTAGGATTTGTGGCTTATATAGCCTTGAAAACCAAGAGACAAAATTGAGTCTTAAAGTCATAAACCTAGAAACAAAACTAACTAGAATGCTTGATCAGCTCTTTGTTTTTTTCTTTAAATAGACATTACTTAAAATTGTAATAAAACCTGAAAATATGAAATCATCTTTTCTCTTATTTTTTTATCATAATCAAATGCACTGAACATCATCTGGATCTATTTTGTCTTCAGTGATTTATCATCATACAACTTTTAGGGCTTAAAGTTGATAATATATGGATTAATGACAAAAGGTTGACATTTCTTAGTCTTTGACTAATATCTGTGTTGGAGGTAATAAAATTGCAGCAATAACCAAAATCTCAGAACATTCAGTTCTTCTCTAAAACATCTCTGTTCCAGTGACATCTTACAAGCATCCTGCTAACAGGTTGACAGTAAGCTAATTTTAAGCTGGTAATATAATGTCATTTGAAAGCCAACAGAATCTCAGGGTCATCATATATCATGAAGCTGAATGGAGTCATGAGAAAATTCTTGAAGTGAAAGAAAGAGAAATAATTCTGAAAGAATTTTTTTTAATTTTTATAAAAAATGGTGTAATTTTTATGATGGAACCAAGAGTCTCTGACATAATAAAGATACACATATGTCAATATTATAAATAATAGTTAATTAAGGGTTAACACACTTCTTCTTTGTCACTGAAATTATATATTTTTCATGCAGCACACCAAATAACCCATTATCCACTTTTCTATTTATATTGAAGTATTTCTGTGGTAATACATTTCTTTCCTTAATACACTTCTTATTACTGTATAAAATTTCCATAATTGGAATACCCATTTAACTCTAATCTTTTTTAATTGAAAGTATGTGAACTATAAAATAGCAAAACAGAATATATCTTCAAGAAATTATCTTTTATCTCTCTCGGCATAAAAGAGCCTTTTAACAGTCTAATTAGTAATTGTGTTAATAGCTCTGGAAATATATTAAAGCCTAAAAATTTTGGTAAGACTTAAAAATAATGACAGCTATTTTACAAATATGTAAATTTGATGATGAGCATTAGATTCTAGTGGGTATAGCTAGTTGAAAGAGTGAATAAATCATTTTTGTATATGAAACAAGTTAAGAGTGTCATTACTAAAATTATACTTACTATACTATATAATATGTCTTTTAAATTGTCCTAGACTTTCTATATTTATATGCAAAAGAGGGTAGTTAGCAAAATATATTCAACTGTGCAAATTTGCAAATGTACTCGCATTCATTTATACATTCAAAATTTAAAACAATATGCTGCTTGCAAGTTCAACTATTTCTAAAAGTAATAAAATTTAAATATTCAACATAACCTGTTCAAAGCAAAACTCAAAAATCCCACTTTTTTTTGATGATTTTTAGAGAAAGAGATGAAGGGAAAGAGAGATAAACCTCAATTTGTTGTTCTGCTTATTGGTGCATTCATTGGTTGCTTCTTGTATGTGCCCTGATCAGGAATCAGAACCCACAACCTGACTTATCAGGACAATGCTCTAACCCAGTGGTCAGCAAACTCATTAGTCAACAGCACAATGATTGAAATTTCTTTTGAGAGCCAAATTTTTTAAACTTAAACTATAGAGGTAGGTCCATTGTTATTAACTTAATTAGGGTACTTCTAAGCTGGCCTTTGCTAAAAAACGTCCTCAGTCTGATTGAGGTACGTTTGCTGAGGTCGACCCCTTCCAACTCTCCCATCCACACTCGTCTTGTATACTTGTTTCGTCTATCTCCTTTCCTTCATCCTCTCTATATGTCCAAACCATCTCAACATACCTTTCTCAATCCTCGACACTACAACTTCTTTCACTCCACAACGTTCCCTAAAATTAACTTAATAAACTTTACTTAAAGTTTTAAGTCAACTTCGCACTGTACGTGCGCGCCCGCACGTGGTATTTTGTGGAAGAGCCACACTCAAGGGGCCAAAGAACCGCATGTGGCTCTCGAGCCGTGGTTTGCCAACCACTGCTCTAACCAACTGTGCTACCCAGCCAGGACCAAAAATCTCACTGTGAAGGCATAGTGTGATGCAGCCTCCTCTTTCTCTCTAACTGCATCTCTTCCTTCTCTGATTAGTCCTCGGGTTACTTCTGGCCAGGTTCACTGCCTCCTTTCTCTTTCTCGAATGTGCTGAACATTCACGTTGTCTCAGCATCTTTACATTAGCACCACACCCCCAGGCCGTGCTCCCCCACCCCCTTCTGGTCTGGAACACTATTACCTGAGACAAGCCACAGCAGCCACACTTACCAATGAAAACTTTCCCAAGCATTGTTTTATGATTGCAACCTGTTATTACATTCCCATATTTCCAAGTTATTTTGTCATGCAATTTTTTTTAGCACTCATCTTTCCCTTATATATTGTAACATTGATCCATGTGTTACGTTCATTGCGTATTTGCCCCAGTAGAATGTAGCTTTATGAAGGTGGGGTTTATTTTTCTTTTTTATTTACTTATTTTAAAAATATTGATTTTAGAGAAAGGGAGAGAGAGAGAGACAGAGAAAGAGAATGAGAACCATCAGTGTGAGAAAGAAACATCAATCTGTTGCCTTCCATAAGCACCCTGACTGGGGTTGCACCCACAGCATGGGTCTGTATCCTGACCCAAATTACAACCCACCACTTTTGAGCAACAGGATTTATTTCTAAATAAGTGTATCACAAATTCTGAATAACGTGCTCAGTACACAGTAGATGCTTAAATAATTTTCAAATGAATAACTGAATTAAAAAATAAACAAAAAAAATCAAGGCTTAAGTCAAACAATAAATAATAGAACTGAGATGGTAGCTCAGGGCTATCGACACTAAGGAACTACATATTATATTAAATGTCTAGTTCTGTAACAAACTAACCCTATATATATTTTCATACTGAGACCATTCACTTACTTTCCTATAAATTCATTTTTAGTAGCTTTATGATTAAACAAAATATGCACCATTAGAAAACATTGTTGGGAACAAGGCTTCCATTTCCTTGTATTCTGAACTAGCAGTGGGAAAGCTGGAGAAGTTATTCATCCAAAGCGAAGTGCTCGCATACTTTAATTACAGATCTGCAAACATTAAACTCTTTCCTGTGAATGTGAAGCTGCTTTCACATTTTTCTAACTGAAATATTTCACAGTAAATAAGAGGTGCCCAATTCTGTTTCAATTATATTTGTGGTTAATGACTGTGTATGATTCAGAGAGAGTAAATCACAAGGTGAAAAAGAAGCTGTTTTTGATATGGATGTTGAAAATACTTTTGAGATATGCAAAAATAAATATACCAGTTGAGAGGAAGTTTTTGAAAAGGTCTGAAGACTTAAAGAGACATGATGTGATCAGGGAATGGTGAATACTTCCGTAGAATTAGCTCCCATGGTGCTTTCTAGGGAGCAATGGAAGATTAACCAGAAAAAATAAAGTTTGAGGGCATTTTTATGCCAAGCTAACCCTGTATTAGATTTATCTGGGTGTTTTAAGCACAGACAGAAGATGAAAACTAACTGAACAGAATAGAACTTAAAATATTTTTAAAATTAAATTTATTGGGGTGACATTTGTTATTTTTGACAAGTATTACATTATTAATGCTGCATATATTTTGAATGAGAGTTTTATTTGTGCATGTTTATTTCATTGTTGGATATAAAAATGCCAATTAGTATAAAAATGCAAGGCAAATTAAAAACAAAGTTTGAAAAATAATATATTTCTAAATAAATAAATTGCACTTTTTATAACTGAAAAAATCTTACATTTTATATTGATGAAAAGGAAAGTTATAACACTGCAATTAGTATTTGATAATTTGATATAAAATTTTTAAGTTTTTAACTATAAAGTGAGATGATAAAAAGAAACATTTAAAATTAATTATTTATCTTAGCAGGGTGCTTTTCAAGTTGATTTTAATGCACAGTAAATTTGGATTTACTTAAGTTGTTAAGTGAGGTGTTATTTTCATTATTCTATTCATTACTTAATAGTATTTTTATCACCCACTATTGGTCTGATTTTTGGAAAGTTATATATTTTGATTTCACAAAGTTATTCCACAGCCATTAAATATTCAAAATATTTTTGAAATTATTTGTAATTTGTCATTCTAATATACTAAGTTCTATATTAAAATATAATAAATTTAACATTGAATTTTTCAATATGAATTAATCCAATATATTTGTGAAAAGATGTGAGCATTTTCTGCTATAACTTCCAACCTATGGGAGGCCATTGAAATCAACATGAATAAAATATGTAACTTTTAACTTTTGGTTTTATATATTAATTTTACAAATGTGCAAAGTCAATAGACTTATGATTAAATTTTCACACAACACACACACAAGACTGTTTTTTTTTAAAGTTATACCCATTAAAAAAAAATCACACACACAAAACTATGTTCTAGAAGAAAAGATAAAAGTGCTTATTTTGCATTGTCAATTCACTGTTTTCATGGTAGACTTTCTTTAGGAGGTGTATTAAAATTAGGTTGATATTTTATTAATATAGAGGAATTGAAACAAAATCAAATAAATAAATTATGATTATTTCTTTTCCTGCTTCCACTTAAGATATAAAAGAAAATACAAAGAGATGAACATTTTCAACAAAAACTGGTGATATTTTGTATATTAAGTAAAATGAAGTTAGGCCCTGAAAAGAAGTGTAGAATAATTTGAAAGTAAATAAGAAAAGACTACTCTATACAATGACCAGAATAACAAGGTTAATATAGTGTTGTAATGTACCCGCGAATCACAGAAGGGCGCCTCAAGAAGTCGTATTAAAGTGTCACATTTATTGCAATCTGGGACTACTAGGGGGCATTTTGCTCTCCCAAATCTCGCAGTGATAAGATGGCCGCAACACCAGATTTATATAGGCAAAAATCACAAAGGTGTTGATTATATCCCAGGGTTTGGAATGAGAAACCTGGTTCGCAAAAAAGCAGTTTACAGAACCAGAATTAAGCATGTTAATTATAGTTTTGGGTCTCGGGGCCACTGAATTAACAGGAACACATTATCTAGAGCCCTCGGGTCTTGGGATAATTGTGCTGTCCTGGTTCCCAGGTACAGAGGAATTTGCTTTCTAAAACCAGTAAGATCACAATCAATGGGATATCCACATTACAATCAATAAGGCATTCAATCAAATGGGATGATTTATATAATTCAGAAAATCAAAATAACTTTTCTACTGTTAAGCCAAACAGCAGGGTTAGAGTTAAACTACAGTTTCTACCTGAGATGATTGCTACCATACTTCAATAGCACTTCATAAAAAGTGAACTCTTTAGGAATACTATGATTTGTACAGTAATTCTTCACTCTAATTCCCTTTCAAAAAAAAACACATGCCTTCATTGGATAGGTGTAGCCATTTAAACACTGCATACAAGGATGTGATCTTAGGCATAAACTGTGGTACAAAACACAAAATGCAAGAGACCAGACAGAGTTCACTGGGGTTATAGGTTTTCAATCCCTTTTTACAAGAAAAGAATTGATACTTTGAAAACTCCAGGAATAAATACCTTTATGAGTAGCCAGATTAACAGGCAAAAGGAATGAAGGTGCTCTTCAGTTAAGTAGGGTAAGCTAGAAGGCATTTAACAGACACTAGAAATTTGACAAGAGTGTTAGCTAGAATGTCACTTGTAATTTATGTACGATGAGTCAACATTGAAGTTAGGGGGTAACATAGGAAAGTAGAAACAGAGTAGCGAGCTTTGGGTGCAAGATAATTATTATGTCTCTGAGTTGTGACTTGGCTATTTTCTTAAGCTATAAATATATGGCATCAGAAATATTATAAATCACTATAAATATTATATATCACTAATAACATCTAAGAATATTTTCTCGCTGGGAGACCAAAACCTACTTATAGAGCCATAGATTAAATGTGCATAGTATAAGAAGCCAGTCAGAGAAAGATAAGTATCACATGATCTCGCTCATATATGGAATCTAACAACATAAACTGAAAGACAAAAATAGACCCAGAGACACAGAAGCATGGAACAGACTGTCAAACCTCAGAAGGAAGGTAAGGGAGAATGGGTGAGGGGAAAGAGATAAACCAATGAATTTCTATGCATATATGCAGAACTCATGGACACAGACAATAAGGTGGGGAAGGCCAGGGATGGGGGGCAGGGGCGGGCTGGGAGAGGTCAATGGGGGCAAAAGGGGACATATGTAATACTTTCAACAATAAAGATTTACAAAACATTTTTAAATGTGTGTAGTATATCTACTCTGTGTCTAGCATACGGAAGATACTTGAGGAAAAGCAACTGCATCATCAGTGTCATCATCATTAGAGTAAAAAGCTTATATAAGTCATATTCTAGTGAACTGAGATGGATCATAATAAAGAATGTAGAACAAAGACACACGAGTAAATTATTTATTGCAAAGTTGCACAGTGATCTGGTAATAAAGATAGACTATAAATTGCTTTAGTGGTTAAGAAAACTGATTTATTTTTATGTATAATAAAATAAAAGTTTCTAATTTTGTGTATTAGTTTTTATGGTGCATATATAACAAGTTACCACATATTTAGTGTTTAAAAATACACAAATTTTCATATTTACACAATAAATATGAAAATACTCAATAATCGTATTTTCCTGGATGACAGAGTTGTCACTAGGCTAAACATCAAAGTGTTGTCAGTGCTGCATTCCTTTTGGGGGACTGAGGGAAGAATCCGTTTTCTCCTCTTTTTGCAGTTTCTAGAGGTTGTGTGCATTTCTAGTCATATTTTTATTGGAGTGGGGGGAGCTAATAAAAATATAACCATAAATCTACATGAGATATGAGCTTAAATAAAATTGAAAGGTTTAAAATAAAATGATTTTTAAAAACCTGCAAATTGTAACTTAAGTATTTTAAAGACCTGAAAATGTTGATAAATCAAAAACCCCCATGGCATGTAGTACTTTCGGAAGGGAAAATCCACCAGGATAATAAAATAATCATGAAAATTTGTGCTCAGAATAGCATACTATCAAAATCATTAATTTACTGACTTTTGAAATAAACACACTTAAAAAACCCCTACATTTCATTTGAAGGGAAATACATTCTTCAGAAATTAATAAATCACTCCAGCTATTGCGAGTGTGCATCTGTGTTTAATTTTTTGCCCCTCTCTTAAATTCTTTCAGTATGGGTAATCTTTGTGCTTTACATGTTTATATTTACTTAATGTCTAATGTAGTGCATAATACAATATCTATAAAAATGGAGCTCTAAAATGAAAAGATGAACCTAAAATTCCAATAAGATAAATATATTTATTAAATGTAAAAAATATTTTAATATAGTAATAAATTTAAAAGTGAGATCACAGCAATAAATAATGCTCATTTTAAGCTCATCAGTAGCCTAGACATAGATGAGGAAAAACTCAGTGAGTTGAAGATAAGTCAATATAAATTTTCAATATATGACATATATGCAATGAAATATAAATTTCTGAATCTGAAATGCAAACAACAACATAAACAGAATGAAGAAAAGACCAGGATATTCATAAACTGTGGAAAAGAAAAAAAAATTTTAAAGAGTAACATAGATATACTTGAGTTGCAAGGAGAAGAAAGATAGAAAGAAACTGAAGAAATATTTGAAGTATTAATGGCCAAAACTTTCAAAAACAATGTGAGGCAACAAACTACAGATCGGGGAAACTCAGAGAATACCAATCAGAACCAATAATAACAATAATAATAATAATAATAATAATAATTAATAATAATAAACCTATCCTTAGGCTTATCATATTTAAACTGCAGAAAATCTAAAACAAAGAGAAGATCTTAAATAAAGCCTGAGCAGAAAAACAACTTAAAAACAGAGGAACAAAGATGCAAATCATAGCAGACATATTGTGAAAAACAAGGGAAGGAAAAAGAGAGTGGAATGAAATATGTAAAATGTTGAAAGATAAAAGACACCACCATCTAATTCTTTATCCAGCAGAATTATCTTTTATAAGTAAAAGTTAAATAAAGATTTCATCAGTGGACCTAACTTGTAAGAAATATTAAAATAAGTTTTTTAAGAAGAAGAAAATGGTACAGATCAGAAACCCGTATCTATGTAAAAAAAAAAGGAAGATTATGAGAAAAAGAATAAATCAAAATATAATAAAATCTTTTATTTTTTCTTATTCTTAATATAATAGATAACTTTTCAAAATAATAATAGCAACATTGTAGTTTGTGATTATTTAAGTGAAATAAATACAATATTATAAAGGATGGAACAATTTTTGTAAGATAAAAGCATTATCCAGGAGGTAGTATAGTACTATTTAAAAGAAGATTTAGATTATGTATATTAAATAGTCTAGTGCTACCACTGAAAAAAATAATTTTTTATAAAGAAGTATAATTGATGTGCTAAGAGAAGAGAAAGAATGGAATTATAGAAAATATTAAACTAAAGCCAGAGAAAGCAGAAAGGAAAGGATAGTTTTTTTTTTTGAAAAATGAACTTGTGCAACAAATAAAAATAATTGCAGAGTAGGCAGGTAATTAATCCAACTATATTAATAATTACTTTAAGTGTCAATGTTTTAATACAATACTTTAAAAATAGACTCTCAAAATGGAAGAAAGAACCGTCTTGTCTGGCAGAAATCCACATTATATGTAAAGACACTCATAGATTGAAAATAAAGGAATGGAAAAAGATATTTCATGGAAACACTAATTCAAAGAAATCTAGAGTAGCTTTATTAATTTCACTGGAAGCAGAGTCAGAACAAAGGAACTTTTCAGGGATAAAGGGGGCATTACATTTGATAAAGAGGTGAATTCTCTAATAAACCATAACAATCATTAGAATATAGTCACCAAATATCTGTGTGGGAAAAATGTGAAACAAAAACTGATATATTTTCCAGGAGAAATAAACAACCCCACTATTAAAGTTGGAGGCTTCAAAACCCCTTATATATAAATGATCGATCTAGCAGGCAGAAAATCAGTGAGAATACAGTGATCTGAACAGCATCATAAATCACCTGGGCCTAATTGACATTTATAGACTACTTTATCCAACAACAGCAGAATGCACATGCTCCTCAAGCTCACATAGAACATTTACCAAGATAGACCATTCTGGTCCATAAACACACCAAAACAAGTTAAAGAACAGAAATCTTACAAAGTATGTTTTCAGACCACAATAGAATTAAACTAAAAATCAATAGCAGAAAGATAACTGGAAAAATCACAAAATATCTGAAGTTACACAACATACTTTTAAATATGTCATAGATCAAATAAGTCTCAAGGGAAAATAATAGAATGAACTAGGTATAGGTCATATGGGAACCTAATATTATTTCTATAATTATTCAATAGGTCTAAAACTGTTTTTAAAAATAAGGTCCCTGATAACAGCTATCCTATATAATAAAGAGCTAATATGCTAATTAGATTGTACTGCAGAACGACCTTCTAGAATAACCTTCCAGAACGACCTTGCTGAATGACCAGTGGGTGGGGGTGGGGCCATGAGCAGCCAGGGCTGCGAAGGCCTATGCTTGCATGAATTTTGTGCACTGGGCCTCTAGTAGTTAATAAATCAACAAAAGATTTAAATACAATAATAAAATATGTTCTATTAATAAAAATAATGATAGATAAGGAAAATGAAACAAGTAATAGATGGGACAAATAGAAAATAACTGGCAACACATTAGCTTTAAACAAAACCATAGTGATAATACAGTAAATGTAAGTAATCTAAAGACAATAGTAAAAAGGAAGGAATTACCAGAATAGATTATAAAAGAAATTCAATGATATGGTGCCTACGGTATAACGATTTTCAATTTAAGTCACAAATGCATCTAAATGGAAATAATGGAATACATACACAACATTTACTGAATCAAAAGAAAACAGTAGTGTTATATTAATATCAAATAATATTTTAGAGGAAATAGTATTATCAGGAACAAAGAAGATCATTTAATAATGATAAAAAGAGAGGTGCATCAAAAGAACATAAAAGTCTCCTAAATGTGCACTTAATAACAGAGTTTCAAAATCAAGAGCTACATTTTATAGAAATGTAAAGAGAAATAGATAAGATCAAATTATGATTAGATAATCTTATACCCCTTACTCACTATTTAATAGGATAAAAAATCATTAAGGATTCAGAAGTCTTTTATAATAACTAATTTACCCTAATTTATAATTATGTAACATTTTAACCAAAATCAATAGAACACATATTATTTTTTACTTATATCATTTACTAAGGTAGACAATACCTAGGTCATGATACATGTTTCAATAAATTTGAAAGGTTTTGAATCAGATATTTTCTGATTATAACTAAGTCAAAGTAAATAAAATAAAGAATTATTTAAAAATTCTCATCTATTTGGACACATTTAACACAAACAATAAGAACTATAAAATCTATATGAAAAGTAATTTAATACTAGTTAAAACTAAATGAAGATGAAAAGATGGCATCACATTTGTCTGATACATCTGAAGTGCTGCTTACAGTAAAATGTATAGCAAGATATGTCTCTATTAGAAAAGAGAAAAAGGTCTCATATCAATTACTTAACCTTCCACCTAAATAATTTTTAAAAGCAATTTAAATCAATGTAAGCAGGAGAAAAATAGTAATGAAAAATCGGAAATCAGTACATTAAAAAAATAATCAATGAAATCAAAAGTTGAGACGTTGAAAAGTAGCAATATATGGACATAACTCCAGTAGACTAACTTTTTTAAAAGAAGACATGAATATTTATACCAAGAATGGGAGAAGACATTATAGACATTACAATAATTGTAAAACATTATTAGCAGAACCTCTATGCCAGCTCATTTCACAACTCAGAGTGTATGGAAAAATTCCATGAATGACATAAACTAACAAAGATCATCATAGAAACACAATAACCTTCTATTTATTAAAGGTATTGGACTTCTAGTGAAAAGACTCCCCAAAAAATCTCTTCACCTATATTGCTTCACTTGTTACTTTTATGAAAGATTTATGGAAGAAATACACAAACTTTTCCAGGAAATTAAAGAGGAGAAAACATGTTGCGACCTGCACGACTAGGTTCAGGATCTGAAGGAGGGGCCAATGCACAAATGAAAACATTAGGCAAGAAATATGAATTATTAAGGGGTGGGGCCAGGTGGTGTCTCTTTCGTGAAGAGCACACTGACCTCTGGCCGGTCAGCTTTTTATTTACTTGAGTACACATTTGCCCTTTAGCAATGCATACAGGCATATCAAAGAATGAGACAGACAATAGTGGTTATGCTAAGAGTCAAACGTAGGGAGATCCAATGAAAAGGATTGAGTTCTTTCATGTCCTTTTTAAATTGCTGCCAGGCATCTAAGGAACGAGTTTGTAGTAGGCTCCTTTCTGGGCCATCAGTTCTTTATGGGTCCCCTTCTCAACCACTGTCTCCTATGACACGACAGCAATGATATTCGAGTTCTGGATGGTGGACAAACAGTGGACGATGACAACACAGGCCCGACGTTCTCTGCCTTTGTCCAGGCCAACCTGCACCGTCGCACAACTGATGACTGCTAGCTGGCAAGGAAAACATTCGCAGGTGTTCTCAGGGTTCTTGTTCTGCACTGTCTTCTTTACCATCCCACTGGTCATCTCCGGACTGTTTCTCCTCTGTCTCATTCTCCTCTCATTCCTCATCTTCTATGTGTGGCTGGAGTAGTTAATTGTCTGCAGCCACAGGTACAGGGTGAGTCTCCAGGTGCAAGGTCCTCCAGGTGCATTAGTCTGGTCAGATCCTCTCTCAGATTCATGTTGAAGTTCAATGTTCTTTGCAGAAGTCCACATGGGCTTGGAGGAATTTTCTGGAAATACACAAACATATCCTCAACCAAAGGTTAACAAAGGGTCTGCCCTACTGTCTGTCCATTGGTTATGCTAATATGCATGCATACAAGTCCTTTGGTTGCTCTCTAACCACCCCCTCCCCTAACATTTGTCTCTGGATCTATTTTTGTTCATCAGTTTATGCTGATCATTATATCCCACATATAAGTGAGATCATGTGATATTTATCTTTCTCCAACTGGCTTATTTCACTTAGCATAATGCTCTCCAGTTCCATCCATGCTGCTGCAAATGGTAAAAGTTCCTTCTTTTTATAGTGGCATAATATTCCATTGTGTAGATATACCTCAGTTTTTTAATCCACTCATCTACTGATGGGCACTTAGGCTGTTTCCAAATCTTAGCTATGGTAAATTGTGTCACTATGAACATAGGGGTGCATATATCCTTTCTGATTGGTGTTTCTGGTTTCTTGGGATATATTCCTAGAAGTGGGATCACAGGGTCAAATGGGAGTTCCATTTTTAGTTTTTTGAGGAAACTCCATAATGTCTTCCACAGTGGCTGCACCAGTCTGCATTCCCACCAGCAGTGCAAGAGGGTTCCTTTTTCTCCACATCCTTGTCTGCACTTGTTTTTTGATTTGTTGATGATAGCCAGTCTGACAGGTGTAAGATGGTACCTCATTGTTGTTTTGATTTGCATCTCTTGGATGATTAGTGACTTTCAGCATATTTTCATATGTCTCTGGGCCTTCCTTATGTCCTCCTTCAAAAAGTCTCTATTTAGATCCGTTGCCAATTTTTATATTGGATCATTTATCTTCCTGTGTTAAATTGTATGAGTTCTCAGTAAATTTTGGAGATTAAACCCTTATTGGAAATATCATTGGAAAGTAAGTTCTCCCATGCAGTGGGCTTTTTGTTGTTTTGTTGATGGTTTCTTTTGCTGTGCGAAAGCTTTTATTTTGTTGTAGTCCCATTTGTTTATATTCTTTTAGTCTCCATTGCCCCAGGAGCTCTGTCTGTGAAGATATCCCTACAGCATTTGTCTGCTATGTTGCTACCTATGGAGTCTCGTAGGATTTTTATGGGATTTATTTGATCAGAGTTAGCATGAAAATTGTTTCATGTTGATTTTATGTTCCTGGTATTACCCCAGTATAATTATTAGGAAAATATCAAACAAATCTAAATTAAGGTCCATTTTACAAAATATTTTACCTTGACTCACTAAAATTATCAAGGTCCCCAAAACAAGAAATGTATGACAACTGTCACAACCCAAAGAAACCTTAAAGCATAATGACCAAGTTAATTATATACCCATTATACAACTTTTAATTTTAATATACCCTTTAAGCACATACAGCAATTTTTTTTCATAAATTGCAAAAATCTGTGATTTCCCATGGCATCAATTTACTACTTACATTTTATATCTTCCTCTTTTCCTCTTTTTCTCTTCAAATAATGAAAAGGAAAGTAATATTTCATCTTCATTATTTTAAAATACCAAAGTGACCTTACTTCAGTCTTTTAAAATTAACATAGGGTAAATTTCTGGTGAGAGAATGTGACAGATCAAATTGATTATTTAATCTATTTTCACACATATTAATACCATGATGAAACATTAATTTTCCTGCTACCTGGCATATTTTTCTTAATTTCTGCTAATTATGGCTTTCATTAAAATTTTCTATTGTGTTTTGTTTTAGAAAAATATTATCCATGATATATAATTTTGTATTACTTCAATAAACATAAAATATCAATATAAACATTTTAAAACATTATTATAAAATTTTATCAACTAACTGAACCATTCTAAGTGTGATTCAAGTGTTCTATTTCACTTCTATTCTTGCTCAAGCAAAATAAATGAATAGCTCAATTAATAAAGAAAAATGTTTTTCAGAATAATTAATAATATAGACATGTGCTTGAAAATACACAGAGACACACACACACACACACACTGCTTAAACTTACCTTTTGTTTTTCTCCAACTTACCTTTTAAAACTATCTTCCATATAACCAGGCAAATATGATAAATCTAAGTAAATGGTTTTATTATACAGTATGTGTCTTTATTTTGTCATCTATATGCGGTCTTTCAAGACTTCATTTATAATAGGCAATTCATCAACTGTGCCTTTTTATATTTCTCAAATCTAATCTCTATCTTTTCTATCATACTTCATCTCTCACTTGAGAAATGAGAAATTTTTGAAAGAAAGTATCACAGTTGGTAGTGTATTGAGCTGGACTTGAGACATTTGTTTTCTTGCCCTTATGCCATGAAAGCTAAGAGAACCATATTTATGCCATGCTACTAAAGTTTTATGAGGCAGTATAGCAAAGGGACATGGTTGGGATTGATTCATCATATCCCGAAGTGGCAAAATGAAAACATCATGTCAAGATAAAAACACTTAGTACAATAAAGCTATTATTTTGAAGTAACTAAAAGCTAGGCATGTTCTACATGGCTCTGTATGTAGTTTTGTAGCATAAATCCAAATAAATAAAAATGAAAAATAATAGACCCATGTACACAGATATGTGTATATATTTTAAAATATACTCTATTTTTCCAGTTTAGAAAACAAAGTTTCCTGAAGGAATGTATTTATTGGTTTGAATATCCCAACCCCTTTGTCTGTCATTAATGACTTTAGTCTTTATGGGATGACAGTATGTTTGAGACCTCATATGCAATCTTATTAAATCTAGAATTAGACTACATGGATTTGAATTTGATCCCTTCACTTATCACAAGTATAACCATTGGAAATTTTCTTTAATTATTCATTTTATCATCTTTAAAATGGAAATAATGAAAATAACTTATTTATAGTTAAGTTGATTTGATTCTAAGTAAATGAATACAAAGCACATGAAACAATGTCTGGCTTAATAAACGTATAATACTAGTAACAGTCATTCTTTACCTCTAGTATATTCCCTCCTATAGCAACTTCATAGTCAATAGAGTCATTTGTGTTTTTTGTTTGTTTTGTTTTTTATCTAGTCCCATTTATTTATTTTATCCTTAGTTTCCATTGTCCTAGGAGCTGTATTGGGAAAGCTATTGCTATGACATATGTTTGATATTTTGTTGCCTATGGATTCTTCTAAGATTTTTATGGTCTGCCTTCTTACATTTAAGTCCTTTATCCATTTGAGTTTATTTTTGTGTATGGTGTAAGTAGGTGGTCTAATTTCATTTTTTTTTTGCATGTATCTGCCCAAATTTTCCAACACCATTTATTGAAGAGACTGTCTTGACTCCATTGTATGGTCTTGCATCCTTTGTCAAATATTAATTGAGCATAATGGCTTGAGTCAATTTCTGGGTTCTCTATCCTATTCCACTGGTCTATATGTCTGTTCTTGTGCCAGTACCAGGCAGTTTTGAGAACAGTGGCTTTGTAATATAGCATGAGAATGGGTATTGTGATCCCTCTAACTTTGTTTTTCTCTCTCAGAATTGCTGCAGCTATTTGGGGTCTTTTTTTATTCCTGATGAATTTTTGGAGAGTTCGTTCTACGTCTGTGAAATATGCTGTTGGTATCTTAATGGGGAGTGCAATGAATCTATAGATTGTTTTGGGTAGTATGGACATTTTAATGATGTTTATTCTACCAATCCATGAACATGGTATATTCTTCCATTTGTTTATGTCCTCCTCTATCTCTTTTTTCAGCATTCTGTAATTTTCTGAGTACATGCACTTTACCTCCTTGGTTAAGTTTATTCCTAGGTATCTTATTTTTTTGTTGGAATGGTAAATGGGATTGTTTTTTTAGTGTCTCTTCCTGTGAGTTCATTATTTGTGTATAAAAAGGCCATAGATTTCTGAGTGTTAATTTTGTATCCTGCTACATTGCTGAATTTATTTATTAAGTCTAGTAGTTTTTAATGGAGTCTTTAGGGTTTTCTATGTACAATATCACATCATCTGTGAATAATGAGTTTTACTTATTCTTTCCCAATTTGGATACCTTTTATTTATTCTTCTTGTCTGATTGCTATGGCTAGCACTTCCAGGACTATGTCGAATAGGAGTGGTGAAAATGGGCATCCATGTCTTGTTTCTGTTCTTAGAGGAAATGGTTTTAGTTTTTGCCTATTGAGTATGATGTTGGCTGTAGGTTTGTCATATAAGGCTTTTATTATGTTGAGGTATGAACCCTCTATTCCAAATTTACTGAGAGTTTTTATCAAGAAAGGGTGTTGGATTTTGTCAAATGCTTTTTCTGCATCAATTTATATGATTATGTGATTTTGTCTCTCAATTTGTTTATGTGATGTACAACTTTTATGGATTTGTGGATATTATACCAGCCTTGCATCCCTGAAATAAATCTCACTTGGTCATGGTGTATGATCTTTCTAATGTGATGCTGGATCTGATTTGCTAGAATTTTGTTGAGGATTTTAGCATCAATGTTCATGAGGGATATTGCCCTATAATTCCCTTTCTTTGTAGTGTCTTTATCTGGTTTGGGGATTAGGGTAATTCTGGCTTCATAGAAAGAGCTTGGAAGTGTGCCTTCCTCTGAATTTTTTAATAGTCTGAGGAGGATAGGTTTAAGTTCATCTTCGAATGTTTGGTAAAACTCCCCTGTGAAGCCATCCAGAACAAGATTTTTGTTTGCTGGAAGTTTCTTTTATTACTGCTTCAATTTCATCGGTAGTTATAGGCCTATTCAGGTTTTTCGAATCTTCCTGATTGTGTTTTAAAAGATTGTATTTTTCTAGGAATATGTCTATTTTGTCTAGGTTGTCAAGTTTGTTGGAGTAGAGTTGTTCGTAGTATTTTTTTACAATCCTTTCTATGTCTGTGGGGTCACTTCTGCACAGCAAAAGAAACCCTCAACAAAACAACAAGATGGCACACTGCAATGGAGAACATATTTGCCAATGTTATATCTGATAAGGGTTTAATCTCAAATTTTATATGGAACTCATACAATTTTACAAGGAAGATTAACAATCCAGTCAAAAAATGTGCAAAGGTCCTAAATAGACACTTTTTGAAAGAGGACATACAGAAGGCCAAGAAACATATGAAAACATGCTCAAAGTCACTAATCATCAAAAAGATGTAAATCAAAACAATAATGAGGTACCATCTCACACCTGTCAGAATGGCCATCTTCAACAAATCAACAAATTACAAGTGCTGGTGAGGATTTGGAGAAAAAGGAACCCTCATGCACTGCTGGTGGAAACACAAACTGGTGCAGCCACTGTGGAAAACATTATGGAGTTTCCATAAAAAATTAAAAATGGAACTGCCATTTGATCCACTGATCCCACTTCTAGGAATATATCTCAAGAAATCAGAAACACCAATCAAAAACCACATCTGCACCGTATGTTCATAGAAGCTCAATTTAAAATAGCTAAGATTTGGAAGCAGCCTAAGTGCCCATCAGCAGATGAGTGGATTAGAAAACTGTGGTACATCTACACAATGGAATACTACACTGCTGTAAAAAAAGAAGAACTCTTACCATTCACAACATGGACTGACTTGGAGAGCATTATGCTAAGCGAAATAAACCAGTTGGAGAAAGATAAATATCACATGATCTCACTCATCTGTAGAATATAATAACCAACATATACTGGTGGACAAAAATAGATCCCGAGACACAGAAGCATTGAACAGACTGTCAAACCTCAGAGGGAAGGCAGGGGAGGGTGTGTGTGTGGGGGGGGGGGATAAGAGATCAACCAAAGTACTTTTATGTCAGCACATAATCATAACCAATGGACACAGACAGTAGATGGGTGAGGGCATGTGCTGGGGGTGGGAGTGCCCAGGAGAGGTCAGTGGGGGAAAAGGAGATATACATAATACTTTAAACAATAAAAAAATTTAAATTAAAAAAGAAATTTCTGGTACAAATTTCCTGTATTTGTACTGATAGGCTCTATCTTTGGTAGTACTGAATTTTAGAATACTCAACCTAAAGTCTTACTTTACCATAAAAATGCCTTATTGACTCCAGGTAATTAATTCCTTAAAGATTAAACCTTCTTTTGGTTTATAGGTGAGGTTGGAAGAATTGAAACAAAAGAAGTAGAATAATGTTGCATCCTTACAATAGAAAGTACTGATTGTAATTACAGATAAATGGGTATATTATCTCATTATGTATAGCTAGAACAAGTTGTAGGCACATAACTGCCAAACACAATTTTTGTGACTGTTATTTAGAAATTGGAATACTATCATGATGCAGAGATCAGTTATTCAGTGTCAGGAGTACTGGTTCATTGTTCAAAATTATTTTACATCAACCCTTGTCATGTCTATATGTCAAAAGAATTATTAGTATGAAATTACCTCTATTTAGTAATGATTTTATAAAATGACTAGAGGCCCAGTGCATGAATCTGTACACGGGTGGGGTCCGGTCATCTCAGCTCCAATCAGCAGATCGGGGCTGGGCTTGTTGGTAGGAGGAAACAGTGAGACGTTGGCTGGCCGGCCCACCCTGATTGGGGACTGATCAGGGCCAGGCTGGCTGGTGGGAGGGCCATGGGTGACCGTGCGGTTGCCCCGCCCCTGATTGGAGTGTGGGGTTGTT
>NW_005871407.1:350554-359062 GCF_000147115.1 Myotis lucifugus | reverse complement strand
TGAGGGGAGGGGCCACCTGCTGATTAGGGTGGTGGGGGCCCATTAAACAAAAGGGCTGGCTAGGGGAGGAGGAGAGCTGTAGGCGTTTGGCCAGCCAGCCCTGCCCACTATTGGTGTAGGGGAAATCAATCAGGGGTGGGGCCAGCCTGGGGGAGGGGCTGCGGGCCAATGGGGTGGTGGAGGCCTATTGGGGTTGGGGCCGGCTGGGAGAGGGGCTGCAGGAGGTTGGCCGACTGGCCATTCCCCCTATTGGGGTCAAGGGAGCAATCAGGGGTGGGGATGACTGGGGGGAGGGGTTGCTGGCCAATACGTGTGATGGGGGCCCATTGGGGGCAGGGCCGCCTGGAGAGAGAGGCTGCAGGAGGTTGGCCAGCCAGGCCCATCCCTATTGGGGTGGGGAGGCAATCAGGGGTGGGGCCGGCCCAGGGAAAGGGCTGCAGGGGGGTTGGCTGGCCGCCCTGCCCTTGATTGGGGTGGGAGAGGCCAATCAGGGGCAGATACGGGTGGTGGGGGAGGGGCCATGGGAGGTGGGCCAGTGGCCCCACCCCCCTATTGGGACAGTTCGCTGGCCGCAGCGGGCATCATACATAGCGACCAGTCATTCTGGTCATTACTGTATTTTGGTAGCTGGCTTTTTATATATAGATAGATTTTTGAAAAAGTAAAATTAATTGTCAGTCACATTTGTTTTTGTTTATATAACCTGAAAATCAAGTACTTGCAGATATTGATTATTTTTTAGTAGTTTCTCCTGCTGTTCTCTTCATCGGTGGCTTAGAGGTGTAATTGTTTTCTGTTTGTTTTTTTTCACCATACTGGTTCTGCATAGAGAAAGAATAAAGCTTCTACTCAATACAATTTTCTTACTTCAGCTCTTAGTTATAGGAAAGGAATTGTGTACCTTTTTCTTCCCTTTGTCCTATATAGATTAGCACATGTTTTTCCATAAATAGCTGTGTGTGTGTTTGTGTGTGTTAAGTTTTGATATTCTACAATTTGTTTCAATACTGGAGAGATGACAGGGAACAATAATAAATCTCTGCCTTCATGGTATGTCCACTCTATGGGGAAATTCAGAAACTCAGCACTAAGTGAATAAATAAATCCAATGATTTCCCAAACACTGAACGTATAAAGAAAAAAAATAACATGAAGATGTGACAGAGAGAGACTTGGGGTTTTGATGGTTAGGAAGATGCTTTAGATAGTGATGTCAGTAAAGCCCTTTCTGTGACAATGACATTTGAACAAAAACATATCTGATCTAAAGGGACAAGCTATACAAAGTGTTGAGAGCAGCACACTCAAAATACTCTGGGGTGAGAACATGCTTAATGTGTTTGAGGAGACAAAATAAGTCTAGTGTGACAGTTGGAAAATGAGTGAAGAGAGATTAAGAGGTGAGGGTGGAAGAATAAGACAGATGATATAGAGCCTGCTTGAGTATGATACATGTCTTGAATTTTATTTCTAGAAGGCCACAGTATATTAGAGTGTAATGTTTGCCTCTAGAGGAACTGAGAAATGTATGCACAGGTCTATAATTGACATTGAAAGAAATAGCAAGTTAATATAGAAGCATTCATTCTCAATAACATTTTTGTGCTATCTAATATTTAGGTAATGAGTTTGAAATACTGCTATACATGCTTTCAGAGTATGATGAACAAGTAAAAGTTTCATTTTCATATTTAAAAATCAGGACTCTTTTAACTGATTTTTTCTCAAAAAGTATCTTCATTTATTAACATAATTGTTCTAAGAGATAAATAGCATTTCTTTTAAAAAAATATTTTAAGATCAGCAGGAAGAAAGTGAGGAGCAAAGAATTCTGGTACCTGGGCCATATTGGGTATAATTTCAAATCTTCTCATTTCTATTTCTTTGTCATGCTAATTATATCACACCTCTTCTATGAGTTATACTAATTATTTCTTCGGTGCAATTTATCTCATAAGACATAAAGTAATACAATATTAAAGCAACTAAAAATGGATTCAACTGTCATGTTTAAAACCTGCTTCAGTCATACATAGTATAATTGATTTTTCTCATAGTACTCTCCTATGTACTATTGTCTCTGTGAATTTTGTTTTTGTTAATATCCATCAGTATTATTTAAATTATAAGAATCTTAAATTTATCACACAGAATATTGAGTCATACTCACAGGAGCAGCAATGATCTTCCTTAATAATCTATTTCATATAAAATAATCTGGAACTTTTTGTTCTTTATGGAAGTGGCCTTCATTCAGAAATTTATAAATGTTATTTTGAATGCTATGTTCTATACAGCAGTATTTCAATGAAATGTCATGTAATTGAACTCTCTTTATTATCCTTCTAAGATATGAAAAGCTCAAAAGCTTTACTTATTAATGGGAATAATTTAAGGTCTAAGTGGAAAAAAAGCTAGATACTGTGAATGATTTTAAGTTTCTTTATCTATGGTTTTGATAGGGTTTTTAAAATCATTATTTACTAGAGGCTTGGTGCACAAGATCGTGCACTCAGAGCAGTCCCTCAGCCTGGCCTGTGCCCTCTCATAGTCTGGGAGCCCTTGGAGAATGTCCAACTGACAGCTTAGGCCCACTCCCCACCGTCAGTTGGACATCCTTAGCGCTCCTGTGGAGGCAGGAGAGGCTCCTGCCACTGCCGCTGCACTCACCAGCTGTGAGCTCCGCTCAGGGCTTCTGGCTGAACAGTGCTCCTCCTGCATTGAGTGCCTGCCCCCTGGTGGTCAGTGCACATCATAGCAAGCAGTTGAGTGGCCTTAATATAGCATTAGCATATTACGCTTTGATTGGTTGAATGGCTGACCAGACGACTGGACACTTAGCATATTAGGCTTTTATTATATAGGATGTACCTATCTCCAGACTGTACTTACTATTGATGAAAGCGTGATTCAATGCCATACTTTCAAGGAGGAGTACTTTCACTCCTTGCAGCTGCCCAGGCCCCCATAAGTCCACTTCTTCAGAGTTCCTCTTACCTTGGAGAGAAGGAGTTTGTAGGCTTATTATAATCAGAGTCTAGGTCAGTGATGGCGAACCTATGACACGCGTGTCACCTCTGACACGCGAACCTATGACACACGTGTCATTTTTTGGGTTGATTTTTCTTTGTTAAATGGCATTTAAATATATAAAATAAATATCAAAAATATAAGTCTTTGTTTTACTATGGTTGCAAATATCAAAAAATTTCTATATGTGACACGGCACCAGAGTTAAGTTAGGGTTTTTCAAAATGCTGACACACCGAGCTCAAAAGGTTCGCCATCACTGGTCTAGGTCATCTATTAGTCGATATTTCAAAAGTAGAAGGAATTACTGTTAATTTTCAATGCCATAAATTACAAGATTTTTTTTTCTTTTGTGTACATTTCCCTTGGGACCCCTCTAGGATTCTGTCATGATATAGAAGATATACAGTAATTGGGCAAAATATATTCTGAAAATGCATTTTAACAATGTGTCAGGTAAGTTTTGGTTTAAAATATTCTTTTTATTGTTGAATTGAAAGTGGACATGGAGAAGTGGGACCGATATAGAGAAAGCACTCAGAGATATAGAGAAAGCACTCAGAGACCTTCTGGGCACTCTTTCTGGTTTTCAAATGAGCAGAGTTAGCCAGGAACACTGGTCAGGAACAGGAAGCCAACTTCAATGAGAACCATCACATGGTAAAAAGGAATGGGAACAGTGGGTCAGCCCTGGGAGGGCAACCACAGGGTGTTTCTGAGTCTGTGAGGAGGGAGACATCAGAGTCCCCATGCAAAAGATTTCCCCAGGTACATACATCGGAGGGCTCTAACTTTGATGGGAGTCCAGATCAATGTGAAAGAGGAGCACTCAGCTGAGCACAAGGCCAGGTCATTTGCTGCTGCAGAGACATTTCGTTGGCCATAGTATCTGTGCACGGGAGAAGTTCAGGAATCCGTCTCCTCTCTCCAATGCCCAGTTTACATCCGTGTCAGCAGGGCAGTTCATTTTAACCAATAAATAACCATATTTGTGCTGTTTCCAAATCTCAGAAGAGAGTATCTTAATGCAGTGACACAGAAGCAAGCTGGACATTAGTAAACACACACTACAAAACAGGCAGGGGTTATAAAGACAAAATAAATTCCCCACTATTCGGAGCAGGTGGTAGTTTGATCATTATTCTGCTCAGTATTACTGTGGGTGTGAGAGTGTTTATTCCATAAACTTTAAACTTTGGTTTCCTTCCATATAATAAAATGTTAACAGGTACCAGGATAGAGGAGTTTTTGGCATGAAATTAATAGTCTATCCATAAAATAAAAATACAATATTTTTATTATAATTAAGAATATTCATACTAAAAAAGGTAACAGAAAATCATAAACGAGAGACTTCTTGAAAACATGATATTGCATTTGATAACTATCCAATAACATCTTAATTTGAACAAAGAGCCTGGGGATATATTGATGGCATTTAAAAATAATTTCTATGTATTGAAATTCTGATGGTATTTTTACATCATCTCATTGGTTGGTTTCTCTCAAGCACCAAATTATATATTATTTTTACTGGCCATCAAAGTAACATAAAGCATTCTGAGACAGGTAGTCAAGTGGATTGCTAGCTTGGAGACAGAAGTTGGTAATGTCATAGAATATACCTAGAAGAAATATTTATACTTTTTATAAGAATTAATATGATAAAATGTATTATCTGAATTAGATTATGAATGAAAGATTAAATTAAATTTATTCATCATTGTTATCAATAGATTTTACTCTCTGGATGCTAAAGTAAAAATGATTTTTTCCAGTCCCCTGGTAGACCAAACATGATAGGAATTAATTTCAATAAAAATACTGAGTATAATTTCTAGAGGGAAAAAGTTAAGCATTCTCAGGACCTATAACTATTGAGCAAGCTATTGCTATATTATCTCAGGCCATCAGTGGCAAAATACACTGGGTTTTGTGTTAAAATGAATGTTTCTGCTCCAGCTGTTATGACTCAATGGTTGAGCATTGACGTATGAATTAGGAAGTCATGGTTCAATTCCTGGTCAGGGCATGTGCCCGGGTTATGGGCTCCATCCCTGGTCAGGGGCATGCAGAAGGCAGCTGGTCAATTATTCTCTCTCATCATTGATGTTTCTATCTCTCTTTCCCTCTCCCTTCCCATCTAAAATCAATAAAAATGTATAAAAAATGCATGGCCCTGTTCTCCAACCTCTCTTATTCAATTAGAATAGCTATGAATAAAAAATAGAACATGCATTTTTAAGCAAACTGGTAATGTGATTCTTATGCATCTTATTAAGAATCACTAATATAAAGATAGATGGTTGTTATTGTTAATTTATTTTCCTGCTGTCCTTTTATAACACATATGAATTGAAATAAATCTTGGAAAATCATACTCTCTGTAAAATGCATATATACTAATCATGCAAGATGCCCAATTATGAGACAAAGATCACCGTTAAAGTAGGCAAGAGAGGTAGCTTCAAAAGCAGTCTAAGTGGAGGGCTGGTTGAGCTCACTTTGAATGAACCATGAGAAAGAGCAAGGATGTCGAAAACTAATCTGATTGTAGTTTAGAGTTTGGACTGGAGTGCTGACCATAGCAAAAGAGAAGAGGAAGAAATATAGAAGAATTAGTCAGAGTGTGCTGTAAAACTTCTCAGGGAAAATAAAATACTTCATCAGCAAAGTTTAAGGTTATGGTAGGAAATGTATAGAAAATCTGCAAATACAAAAAAAACATTAACATTAACGTGAAGAAAGTAAAAAAAGAGTTGCTGAGAAAACTTCTATAGTATATGAGAATGAAAGGGCAACAAAACTGTTGACTCATCAAATTGTCATTAACCTGAGGAGCAAGTAGAGATATGAAAATAATTGACTCTAGCATAGAGTATGAAATGCTGTGAAAGTTATATCACTACAAGAAATATCATAGTACATAGGCAATTGAAAATGTGGTCTAAATTTGGGAAATATAATGAACTATACAATGATATTTTGCATCAGTAACTAACAAATATGCATTACACAGAATAGTCTCCTTTTTATACTGGTGAAGATCATTCTGAGGGTTTGCTACCCAGAAGGAGTTATAGGTATATGAGGGTTTGTAATAAATTGCTTTAATAGGGAAATGCCCTGGCATTTAGGGGGCAAGCAAGTAATTCTCTACAACTGAGAAGGCTATATTTTAGAGAGCAGTGAGTGGAGGGAATGACAGACTTCTCATAACTAAATTCAGGAAACCAAATGCATTTCTACCTAGCTCCTGTTTGGATCCATCCATAAGTACTTGAAAAAAATTTTCTTTTACACTGAAATCCAGATTATGAAACACTATCTAAATTAACAACTGCATGTAACAAAGTTCAGCTTTAGTCCTTGCAGAAGAAACAGAGCTTCTATAACGTAGATTCTGAGCCCGGCCGGTGTGGCTCAATGGTTGAGCATTGCTCTATGAACAAGATTCAATTCCTGATCAGGGCACATGCCCTAGTTGTGGCTCAGTCCCCAGTAGGGGAGATGCAGGAGGCAGTCAATAAATGAGGTTTCTCTTTCTCTCCACCTCTCCGTTCCTCACTTTCAGTCATTATACAGTTTGTGTTTCATGTACCTGATGTAATATGACATGATGTAAGGTAATGTTATGATATTATATATATATATATATATATATATATATATATATATATAGACAGGGGCCGTCACAACCGAAACAACTGAATGGACCACTGAACAGGCTGAGTGGGGTGACAAGGACAGCAGGAGCATTAGTAAGGGATGACCAAACCACTGAGTAGCAGGCTGTGTGGGATGACCAGGCCAGCAGGGGGCACAGTTGTCAGTAAGCAGGCCAGCAGGGGGGGCAGGATGGGTGACCAGGCTGGCAAAGGGGGACTGTTGGGGATGACCAGGCTGGCAGGGGGAGCAGTTAGGAGCAATCAGGTCAGCAGGCAGAGGCGGTTAGGGGTGATCAGACTGGCAGGCAGGTGAGCAGTTAGGAGCCAGGAGTCCTGGATTGTGAGAGGGATGTCTGACTGCTGGTTTAGGCCCCTCCTGGGGATTGGGCCTAAACCAGCAGTTGGACATCCCTCGAGAGGTCCAGGATTGGAGAGGGTGCAGGCTGGACTGAGGGGACCCCCCCATACATGAATTTGGTGCACTAGGCCTCTAGTCTACATTATATATATACTGAGTGGCCAGATTATTATGACCACTTGACATTTGTAGTTTAGCTATAATTTCCTGCTGAAGTTGCTAGAGGGCCAGATCATTATAAATATCTGAATAGCACAACATACCTAAGTATCATTGCTGATCAAGTTCATCCTATCATGTTGATGGCGTATCCCAATGGAGATGGCTTCTTCCAACAAGACAATGTGCCATGCCACGGTGCTCGTATTGTGCAGGAGTGCTTTCAAGAACATGAGGGAGACTTTACCTTGCTTAGGTGGCCCCCACAATCACCAGATCTTAATCCAATTGAGCATTTGTGGGATGAAGTTAAAAGAGCCATCAGGCACCTGGTTCCACAACCATCAAATCTCACAGAACTGGACAGTGCTATTCATCAGGCATGATGTCAGATTCCTCACATCACCTTTCAACATCTTATAGAGTCAATGCCAAGAAGAATCGCTGCATTATTGAAGGCAAAATGTGGCCCAACGAATTACTGATGGGGTGGTCATAATAATCTGACCACTCAGTATATATATATATACACTCAGTGTATATATATATATATATATACTGAGTGGTCAGATGATTATTGTAGACAAATTAGCTATAATTTCGTGCTGAAGTTGCTAGAGGGCCAGACCACTATAAATAGGGAAGCAGGTTGTTTACCACAACAATAGAAGTTATTTTTTTCTGAAGATATGGGTAAACTACGCGATTTTAACAGCCTTTGAACATGGGATATATATTAGTATGAGTGGCCAGGATTATTATGACCACACGCATCAGTACTCGGTGGGGCCACCTTTTGCCTTCAATACTGAGGCAAGTCTTCTTGGGGATTGACTCCAGGAGATTTTGAAAGGTGATGAGAGGAGTCGGCCAATATTCCTGATGAATAGCATTGTCCAGGTCTGTGAGATTTGATGGTTGTGGAACCAGGTGCCTGATGGCTCTTTTAACTTATCCCCCAAATGCTCAATTGGATTGAGATCTGATGATTTTGGGCACCACCTAAGCAAGGTAAAGTCTCCCTCATGTTCTTGAAAGCACTCCTGCACTATGAGCACAGTGGCATGGTGCATTGTCTTGTTGGAAGAAGCCATCTCCATTGGGATACCCCATCAACATGATGGGATGAACTTGATCAGCAATGATACTTAGGTATGTTGTGCTATTCAGACATTGTTCCACATGAATTAAAGGGCCCAAATCATGCCAGGAAAACATGTCCCAAACCATAACACTGCCCCCACCAGCTTGAAGGGTTGTACTCATGCATGGGGGGTGCATGCTTTCATGCTG
>NW_005871407.1:347499-349210 GCF_000147115.1 Myotis lucifugus | reverse complement strand
GTCTGACTGCCGGTTTAGGCCCTATCACCCCCTAACCACTCCCCTGCCAGCCTGATCGATGCCTAACTGCTCCCCTGCCAGCCTGATTGCCCCCAACTGTCCTCCCCTGATGGCCCAGTCACCCCCAATTGCCCTCCCCTGCAGGCCTGGTCATCCCCAACTGCTTTTCCGTTGGCCTGGTCACCCCAAACTTCCTTCCCCTGCTGGCCTGGTAGCCCCCCAACTGCTTTTCCTGCAGACTTGGTCACCACCAACTGCCCTCCCCTGCCTGCCTGGTCCCCCCCAACTGCCTTCCCCTGCTGGCCTGGTCCCCCCTGCAACTGCCCTCCCTCTCCTGCAGGCCCACTCACCCCCAACTGCTCTCCCATGCTGACTATCTTGTGGTAACCATCTTGTGACCACATGAGGGTGGGCATCTTTGACCACATGGGGGTGGCCATTTTGTGTGAGGGTGTGATGGCAATTTGCATATTACCTCTTTATTATATAGGATAACTTTGAGGGGCTACTATTTTCTAGAAACTGAACTAATCTCAATACATGGAAAATTGGGCCAGTCACTTGCTATACAGGTGACAGACAGAAGGAATACATTCTATCATTTGGGGCAGACCTGTACCATCCTATATAATAAAGATGCAATATGCAAATTGACCATCACACCCTCACACAAGATGGCTGCCCCTGTGTGGTCAAAAGATGGCCACCCCCATGTGCTCACAAGATGACCACCACAAGATGGCCAGCAGGGGAGGGCAGTTGTGGGTGATCAGGCCTGTAGGAAAAGGTTAGTTGGGGGTGATTAGGCTGGCAGGGGAGTGGTTAGGGGCAATCAGGCAGGCAGGCAGGCAAGCGGTTGGGAGCCAGCAGTCCCGGATTGTGAGAGAGAAGTCCAACTGCCAATCCATGTGGGATTGGGCCTAAACAGGCAGTCAGACATCTCCCAAGGGGTCCCAGATTGGAGATGGTTCAGGCTGGGCTGAGAGACACCCCTCCATTATATGAATTTCATGCACCAAGCCTCTAGTATAATATAACCACTAGCCACAAGTCTCTTATAAACACTTGAAATGTGTCTACTTTGAATTGAGATATGCTGTAATAATAAAATACACACTAGATTTCAAAGACTTAGTAACAAATAGATAACTAAAATTTTAAAATTATGTTTCATCATTTACTTTTTTTTCTTAAATTTTGTTTTATTGCTTAAAGTATTACAAAGAGTATTACATATGTCTCCTTCTTTTTCCCCCCCTTGACATTCCCCCGGCCTCCCCTACCCTCCAGTGTCTTATGTCCATTGGTTATTCTTATATGCATGCATACAAGTCCTTTGGTTGATCTCTTACCCCCCCTTCCCACCCCCCAATCCTAACAGTCTGTTCAATGTTGCTCTGCCTCTGTATCTATTTTTTGTTCATCAGTTTATAATGGGTCTCTATAAACCATAAATGACTGAGATCATGTGGTATTTTTCTTTTCATTGGACTGGCTTATTTCACTTAGCACAACGCTCTCCAGTTCCATCCAGGGCTGTGGCAAAAAGGTCAGAATTTCCTTCTTGCTGACAGCAACTCAGTATGTCCATTGTGAATATGGGACCACAGATTCCTAATCCATTCATCCTTTTAAAAGTGACCATTTTACATTTGTTACATGAACCATAAAGTGACACCTGTGACTCATGATTCCTGAATCCTGATTCATT
>NW_005871407.1:335106-347399 GCF_000147115.1 Myotis lucifugus | reverse complement strand
ACTTATTTTGCATAGTGATGTGATAGACCAATCACTTTTCTATTATCCGCATCTTCTTTCTCAGACATTATATGCAATTCACCCCATTGTTTCAATCTACATATCAATATTTATTATGTTAAATTTATTTCTGAAAAAATTCACAATTTCCTTTTGATGAACATTACTACTTGTGTGTGTTTGGCAAGTTCTAGATACTCAAGAAATGTTTGCTAAATTCATCTTGTTAGCAAATAAAACTGCATATTTTGCATACAAGTAACAAAGAATTTGTAGAAATGTTGAGAATCACTTCATTTTTTTAGTTAAGGAGGTATTTTCTTTTTTTGAGTCCTCCATCTTTCTAAGTACCTAACAAGTCCTCATTCTATGTATCTTCAGATAGTCTGCATGTTTGCTTTAATTACTAAAGAGCAATTCATACCTAATTAATTTCAATTCCATTGATTCTGCAATTATGTATTAAGCACCTACTATGTGTCAGGCTTTATTTTAAGTGGTACAGATAGGACAGTGAACAAAAGAAAAAAGATATACCTTCTTTCCTGGACTAAAATTCTAGATATAGTGTACAGGAAAGAACATAGAACAAATAATACAATCTAAAGTACTGCAAAGACAATAAAATAAGAAAGTAGCTTTAGATTTTATGATTAGGGAAGGCATTTTTAATGGGTTTCAATTTGAGCTGAAAATTCTGTAATGAAAAAGAATACAATGAGGTAGGTGCAGACTATTAGAGATGGATGAAAGAAAAATTGTTGGGGTCCTGAATCATGAATAGGTTTGGCATGCATGAAGAATAGCAAGAAAACTGATATGACTGGATTAAAGTAGAGTAAGAAATGAGGTCAGATAAATGGATAATCCTAGTTTTAGTATATCCTTGTGCACAAGGCAAGCTAGTTGGATTATTTTATAAGGGCAATGAAAAGTTATTGGATTGTTTGGTACTTGTGGGTGACATGATTTTATGTATATGGTAAATATATTACTCTGTTGCATAAAGAATGGATTTTAATGCAGTAGGTACAATTTGTTAGAATCAGAGAGAACATTTAGCAAGACGTTTTAGCAAAACGTGAAGAAAGATGATGTCCACCAAAAAGAAGTCTGCAATGGAGACGGACAGCAGAGATTGTGGCTTTGTACATCCTTTTAATCTTTGCTCTGTACATGCTATCTGACACTTAGTAACCAATAATAGCTATTTTTGTTGAGTGTATATACAGTGCTCCAAGTTTTAGTTAAAACACTTTAGTATATTGTCTGATACTTTCAATGACCAGGGAGTGAGGATGAAGTGTTATCTGGTTTTGATGTTATTCTCAATGACTAATCCTTAAATGTGATGAAGAGCTCTCTCCAGTTCTTCCTATAGGTTGGTTCTCAGCTTGGAGCATCCTCATGGTTACCTGCAGTCAATTTGTTCTACAGCTTCTTCTAGTTTTATTTATACATACAGGTAATTCCATCAGCCTTTCATTTTGAGGAATTACTCAAAACTATGGTTTCCTGATGACATTTTGTCACTTTTCTGGTGGTATAATAGATTTATTCATTTTGAAATATCTTTTTTTTTCTATTGGAATTAGGGATGGGGAGAAAAAAATGTTTAAATGTTAAACACTTCTTTAAAGGATTTTTAAAAATTTCCTAAAACACAAATTTAAAATCTTCTCTTGACTATATAAAATCCTTTACTGACTTATTATAAATCACCAGAGTAATAATCAATTATTTTAAATACATCAAACAATGATCTTCATGACTTGATTTCTTTTTATCACTTTAGCTTAAACTCTGATCTCAACCCTCTATCCTATTTTAGTCGCAATGGACTACAGAGTTCATATTCTTGTAATTCAGCGTGCTCCTCATTTTTCAAGGCAATATTTATTGCCTGCTCTTTCCTGGCTTAAATTCTTCCAAGGTTTTTGACATAACTGTAATGTCATTCTGACATTATGAATTCTTTGACTTTTCTCTTAACCTAATTAGATGTTTTCTCTGTGCAATTTTAACATCTTAGGCATATATCTATTTCAAAGCTTGTTATTACATTATGCAGTAATTTTTCACATAAATGTCTCCTTGCTAGGCTGTTAGCTCCTTGAACAAAGACTATATCTCAGTTGTCTTCATAATTTCAGTGCCTAGTATCTCACAATATATATACCAAAACATTGCAGAATAACCCAATAGACCATGATGTAGTAATGAAATGTTACATCTAGTTTAATATCAACACAAGAGGGTATAATAACAAAGGTAGTAACAATTAATTTCACAAATGCTGTATCCTACTAGAGTTAATCACAGGAACTTCCCTTCAGGCCAGTTTCTACTTCTTGTCTTCTTTCTGAAGACAGAGAAAAACTTCTAATTAAATCTTAAAAGTTTAAAATAGTCATTATGAGAAGTTATATTCACCAATTAAAATTGTCTACACATCTTTCAGTCTTGTATATGTTATCCTAAAACTTAGTCATCTTATACTTATTCTCTTCTCTGGAATATCTTTGAATTATTTATATATGCCATGTTAAGCTCAATCCTACATAATAAAAGTGTAATATGCTAAGTGTCTGACAGATTGCTCCCTATGATGCACACTGACCACCAGGGGGCAGACACTCCAACCGGTAGATTAGCTTGCTGCTGGGGTCTGGCTCATCGGGACTGGGCGAGAGGGCTGGACATTCCCTGGAGCCCTCCTGTTGTCCTTCCCTGGCTGGCCAGCCAACTTCCCACTGTCACTCCCCAGCCCACCGGCTCCCATCGGGACTGGGCTACATGGCCCTGATTGGCCCTGATCGCAGGGCAAGGCGAGGGACCCCACTTGTGCACAATCTGTGCACCAGGTCTCTAGTAGAGAATAATTAACCTTATATTTTGAGGTTTAAAATGTTGCCCAATAAAGTAGTTCATTTTTTCACTAATAAAGATTATATTTTCTATTTTCTAAATGGCTATATAAATTTCCCATCAACTCTATTTTAACTAAGTTTTTCTAAAATGTGTCTTTCAATTCTTACTAAGAGTTTAAATTTATCTGCTAGCTAACCTCTTATCAAAGGAAATATATCTACTTATCTATTAATTAACTAGAGGCTCAGTGCACGGGATTCATGCACTGGTCGGGGGCATGGCCTGCAGGGATCAGCCCTCTGTGGGAGCACCACTCATCCCAGTCAGCAGAGCAGCTGTGGACCTGCCCTCTGAGCAGCTACTCCCACTATGGGAGTTCACTGACCACCAGGGAGCAGCTCCTGCATTGAGTGACTTCCCCCTGGTGGTCAGTGCATGTCATAGCGACTGGTTGACCAGTAGTTCTGGTCATTCCGCTGTTCAGTCACTGGGCTTTTTTTATACTAGTATAGGATATGAATTTCTTATGAAAATAAGAATTTTTAATAATGGTCAACTATACTTTTAAGGTTAATAAAGAGAAAAGGCAAAATGAGCTTGGATATTTTAAGGGCAAAATTTCTTAAAATATTAATGTTTCAGAGGCCATATATTAATATTATATGGGAGTCCTTCACCACATCTATATATAAAGTTCAGATTTCTAAGGCACATAAATTAATTAAGCAATTGTTTGACATTACCATGCTCAGAATTTAAACTTTCTATAGGTTTCATGGTATATGTATTTTAGATTTCACTGTCATCCATTAATGAAATAATCATCTCAATATTTTTGCTAATAATTTGCATAATGAACTCTTGGTATAAGATTAGCTTGTTTAGCTCATTTGTTGTGTTCAAACAGTTTACAGATGTATAATAATTGTCTTAATTGCAGATGTAATTGATAACAGATTATTAAAAAATGGGAATGTATAAATAATAAACTTTTCAAGGTATATAAACCACATGTAGTTTTGTGCTGATATAAAATATTTGTTGTTATGATAGATTTCTTTTTCTTTATATAGTTTTCCAATTATTATATTCCCATTCTTACCAAAGTTTTGATATAAAATGTACTATAGTTATAGCAGAAGCCTTGGACACAACTATAAGTAAAGGAGAATCTGACAGTGGTGGTAGAGACATTCAATGGAATATGGAGGGCCTACTCTACTCTGGGAGAAGCTGAATCTGTGTTAGATAAAAATAATTTTCCAGCCAAGCCAGTGTAGCCCAGTGGTTGAACATTAACCCATGGCCCAGGAGGTCAGGGTTTGATTCCCTGTCAGGGCATATGCCCAGGTTGTGGACTTCATCCCCAGTAGGGGCATGCAGGAGGCAACCGATCAATGATTCTCTCATCATTGACATTTCTATGCCTCTCTCCCCCTCCTTTCCTCTCTCTGAAATCAATAAGAACATATTGAAAAACTAATAATTTTATCTAGAACACACATAATGAGATTAACAGTTCCATAGTGCCCAGTTATGCTCTAAATTCTCTCATTTGTCAATTCTTAATTATAATAATGTTCAACTATAAAGTAAGGATTTAAGTAACTATTTATTCAGAGAAGCAAATTACTGGTAATTTGCACAGAGTTAGACAGCTAAGTGAATGGTAGAGTCAAGGATTTTGAAAAGGCAAGGATAAATAGTGCTCTTTTATCTTAAGACACAGTCTCCCAGCAATCTACAGATGATGTAGTTAATAAAAAGAGAACAAACTAAGTGAAAAAAAATCTTCATTTACATTTCTCCTTAGTATCTATGGTTGAATAAAAACAAATAAAAACACTACAATAATATTAGATTAGTTAAACTTGAAAGATAAATTAGTAGAAACATTATATATATTATGTTTAAATTTATTTCTTCCTAAATAAAAATACCATAGGATAATCACATGCCTGCTTCTTGTTCAGAAATGTGAAAGATATAATGATATTAATAACTTGTTTAAACTCCCTAGGGCAGTTAAGGAATTTGTCTATATTTTCATTATAATGAGGTATCATTTTACCTCTGAATATAAATTACAACTATGAACTGAAATTATTGAAGAAAACATAGTAATGTTTACCTTATAGTCCACAAGTAATTTTTTTATCTTATTCAGATGTTTACCAGTATTTAACTGAGGTATCTTTTCTTCTTCTATATGAATACTTTTCAAACTTATACATGGGATGGCATAAATATTATAACATGCAATACACACACACACACACACACACACACACACAGGGGTAAGCTGGCAATAATTTTGAGACCTTTATATGTAGTTTAATGATAAAATATTTTTTGGTCTCTATCATATTAATAGGAAAAGAAATGTGAAACACAAGCTGTTGAATGTGTTAGATATTGAATCAGTATAAAATTTTTTAAACATAATTTTAGAAATAAAAATATTTACTTATTTTCACTGATTAAAAATATTTATTTTAAGTTTAAGCTTGAAATGTCTTCCAAATTTGGATAATTCCATTCAATAATACAACTTTTTAAAAGCAACTTTTAAGTAGCAAATGAAAGATACATGATAAATAAAAAGGCAATAATGAATTATCATTAATCTGCTCAAAGGAAAATTTCTGCTTTGAATTTTGTCAATATATTTTAATATACATTCTATTAGTTCTTGAATATTTAATGTAATTAAATATCAGTTAAGAGAATATATTTTAGCAATTAGTATAATTCAAATAAATTTCAAATTGAAAAAAATTCACATCATTTTCAATTTCCTTTTCACACGTAACCTTTAGGTAAAACTCTGCTTTGGCTATTGGCTCATTATACTGGAAAACAAAAAGAAAGAAAGAAATAAGGGGTGTTTTAATGAAGCACTCCTATTTTGATGACGACGAAACTCACATGGTTGATCATATTATTTTTATAGAATTTAATGTATGATTCAAATCTACAGGCAGGGTTGTATACAATAGAACTTCTCTCTTCTTTTATACCATCCTGTCATTGGAGCTCAATTTTATATATGCAAACACACACACACACACACACACACACACACACTTATCTAGTTTTTTCATAAATTTACTTACTTTTTCATAATATCTTATTCATCTTCAACTTAACATATTATTGTGAACTAGGGGCTGGGTGCACGAAATTTGTGCACAGGGCAGGGGTGTCCCTCAGCCCTGTCTGCACCCTCTCCAATCTGTGACCCCTTGGTGGATGTCCAACTGCCAGGATCCCTGCGGGATCGGGCCTAAACAAGAAGTTGGACATCCCTCTCACAATCCAGGACTGCTGCTTCCTAACCGCTCACCTGCCTGCTTGCTGATTGCCCCTAACCACTTCTGCCTGCCAGCCTGATTGCCCCCTAACTGAACCTGCCAGCCTGATTGATGCCTAACCGCTCCCCTGCTGGTCTGATTGCCTCCAACTGCCCTTCCCTGATGGCCTGATCACCCCAAGGCTTTTATTAGTATAGATATGACCCTTCACAGAAAATTTCACTAACTCTGCTTTATAATAAGGGCTTGATGATTGAATCATTGGGGCCAGACACCAAGATTTCCATTCTTTGAATAGTGGAGGGAATAATTACCTTGTCTTTAAGTTGCTCTGAACATCAAATGAGATAATGACTTAGAAATGTATAAAAGCACCATATAAAGACTTTTTTTTCATGTACTGAGAAGACAATAAAATGGTAAAATGAAAAACACTAGTACTTTTATTCTCCCCCTTCCTTCCTTTACAGCCTTTATTTAAACTTTGAAATTTATAAAAATTTCACTCCTATTTTCATTTCTTTACATTCAATATTATTTTGTATTAGTTTCAGGTTTTATACAGAATAGTGGTTAGACAATCATATACTTTACAAAGTGTTCCCCGATATTTTCAGTACCCACCTGGCATCATACCATCATTACAACACTGTTGACTATATTCCCTATATAAGTGACAATAGGTTTACAGGTTCCTTCCAATCTTTCTTTTGTGTTGCTCACCCTTCCTTTTCTTTCTCACTTCTTCCCTCATTTTCTTTATATAGTATCTCAATTGGCCCTCAAAGCTCAGCGAACGCACTGGGGCACACTTAATCCATTTTACAGACCAGGAAACTGAGGCCAATTCCAGTTGGCTGCAGAACTTGACTCAGCGCGCAGGGAGCCCTCACAGCCATGCTCTCCGCCCTTTCTAAGGGGCAGCTGTAGGGCAAACAGCACAGACCTTCCTGTCAGGCTTCCCAGCCTTGTTCTCAAGCACCTCTTCATCGCTGATGCTCCACATTCTTTCCTTTTCCCCATCCCCATTCTTTACTGCCCCCCCCCCCCTTCTCCGGAGCAGGTGGTAGGCTTTGTATTCACCATGCAGGCGTGCACCGTCATGGGGCAGGGAGGCGGGGGCTTGCGTTTGGGCCAAAGCAGGAGTAGGAGTCACTGCCTCTGAAGTGCGGAGGTCGCCGGGGTGAGGCCCAGTTAGCACCGGGAGCTTCTCTGAATCACATCAGTCAGTCAGGTACCCTGCAGTGCGGCACCCCTCCACTGAGGTGGCGTCACCCCTCAACCCCCACCTCAGAGCTGCGGGTCTGCGCCCCTCCTCCCAGGCGTACTTCCATGCCCCTTGTTTCCTGCCGGGCTGACCTGCATCTTGTGGCCACTGCAGACCCTCGTTCTCCACTCTCCACTCTCCGCAGGCAAGGCAGATCCCCACCCACTAGCCCCCTGCCCTGTCCTGAGCCCCCTCTGGTGCAACCCACCTTGCCAGGTTTTTGCCTTTGATCTGTGGCATTGGTGACAGCACACTCCTAACAAACCTGTTACCCAGAGGGGCACAGGGTCAGTTCTTGGCCCAAAATGTTAGAGGGTGCAGTTGCATTTGCAGATGTTGCCCAGAGCCTGCTGGTGAAGGCAGCGCTTGTGTGGGGTGTTCTCATAGAGGGACGGTGCTGCGCGCTCTGTGCCCCTTAGGCCGCCCGCCTCCTGGCAGGCCTCTTTGCCAAAGTCATGGCGCTCACCCGGGAGCCGCCCCTCAGGCAGCCCCGTCATCAGGCCTCACGCCGCTGCTAGGTCTCCACCCTCACCTGGGTCACCTCCTTTCTTCCACATTCGCCCTTCATCCATCCCTCTCTCCTGCAGTGCTTGCGCTCCAGGCCTAAAGAAAAGGACCAAGGCCACGAAGGACAAAGCCCAAAAGAAGTGAGCCTTGAACCCCCAAATCCCATTCTCTGGATTTCCTCCCGCACCTCCTCTCTGTGTTACATCTTGAACAGGCCCCCTACAGCCCAGCCACATGGCCTCCGGGCGGCCTGGGAGAGTCGGTCTCCGTGAAGCTGTGGATCTGTGGCCAGAGGCCCGGCCTGGGTCTCAGCAACCCCATGCCTGCTGGAGAGGGCTGTTGGAGGAGGACCAGAGCCCATCGGTCATTAGGTCCCCAACGCCAGAGGAGGCACCACAGGCTTATGTGCTGGCCGCAGGCCCTGCTCCCTCCTCCCACGGCCCCCTGTTGATCAGTGGTGATATTATGGAGTCCCAGTCTAATTTGCATATTCCTCTCTTATTATATAGGATAATTTATTTGCAATAATTTATTTGAAAAATAACATGGAAAATGCACAATGTTCTTCCTTCTACTCAAACAATCTGTTGTTATAAATTGAACAGCATATAATAACTGTATATTGATCAATCTGCAAGATAAATTATAGATTTGATAAACTTTAGTAGTATGTTGTCTCTCTCATTCACCTTTCACTGATACATTAAATAATATTGTCATGTGAAAGTGGTACCATTTCTATTCCCATTAATTTTTGGCCCCAAACTTAACATTGATTATTTTTTTATTATCATCATTGACTAGACCATGGGACATTCTAAAAATGCAAGTCAATCAAAGTTTAATTAAAATTAGTCAATATTAAATTTGTGTTAAATTGATAATGCAAATATTCACATTTTAAGTGTAATAAAATTTCTATCAACTTTCTAAATTTCATAAACATAAAATCATTTCCTAGACTATATGAAAAATATGGAAACAAAAAGTAAACAAACATAGAAAAAAGTTAGAAAAAGCCAAACAAAGCTAGAAAAATTAATTAAGAGCCTAAAAGAAACCTTTTTAAATTTTGACTGGTAAAATCAGAGAAAATTAGATTTATATGAATACATCGCAATTTTGCCAACTTATAATCTTCCACCTGATTGCATTGCATTGTGACTTCAGGAACGATCATTTCCAGTTTAGCCTTTATTAAATTTCAGGGCACTCAATTCTTTTCAATCCTATCATTTTTTTTCTCTTCCTATGACTTCATATCTTTTTTAAGCACTCCATTTTTTAAAAGGTTTCTACTGTTATACAAATGGAAAGTATCATTAATTGGATAAAGATCAGAAAAAAATACCTCACTTCTCCTTAATAATTTCCCTTAACATAATGACTTTTTTAAAAAAAAAATCTCTAAATCTATAGCTATATTGAAATTGTAGATAGATATCTCTCCTTCCTTAAGAATGAATGAAATTGCTAAAGCAGGAAACAGATGTCAAAACAAATTCATATCAAAGCAGTGCAAGAAACTTAAAATACACTCTATTACAAATATACTCAAGGAACATTTAATTGCTTTCTTCTGTGTGACATCATGATGAGGAGAAGCAGGACAGAGGGGAGTACAGTTTCTGTGACCTGTGACACCTAAAGAGAGTGAATGGCATTGGTGTGTCAAGAAACATGTGTTGCCCCATTGGCGTGGCTCAGTGGTTGAGCATTGACTTATGAAGTAGGAGGTCATGGTTCAATTCTCGGGCAGAGCACATGTCTAGGTTGTAGGCTTGATCCCAAGTGTGGTGCATATGCATGAGGCAGTTGATCAATGATTCTTTCTCATCATTGATGTTTCTATCCCCCCTCTTCCTTTTCCTTTCTCTGAAATTAATAAAAATACTTTTTTTAAAAAAAAAAAGGGAAACATGCTCTTTGCCATGTACTCTGGTATCTTCAGATATCTCCTTTACCTGATCAACAAATATATTGCTGTCATGTCTGTATCTTGGGAATTCATTATTCTAGATGGCCTTAAAAAGAGACGAAGAAATAAAATTTCCCAATTTGCAACTCCTTCCTCATCCTATTTGCTTTTCTTCCTTCCCTCTGCGGGAATTTAGCTTAGAAAGAGGAACAGTGACACATTTCTAAATTACCTTCGGCATTCTGCCATTTCCCTTACACATCCCCAGTCTGGAAAAATAAGCTTTCATTTTTCTTATTTTCTGTAGTCACTCTGTCGCCAGACAAATGTGAAAATGGTATAGGTTGTAGAAAGTTGTGATAATTTTTCTAACATATATTTTGGTAAAGGAGACTTATTTTAGACTTGTATGTGTATTGTGGTGGAAATAAAGTACCACAGGATTGTTCCAATAATTTTGCCCTGCGCAATGGAGTGAATGGTAGTGCCTGCTGATTGGGAGTGAGACTGAATTAAAGACAAGCTATGACCCAGATGCCTCTTTGACATTCAAGTGGAGACATCAATTTACGAGTATATAGCTAGATCTTGAAAGAATTACAAGAACTTCTAAATTTATTTTTCTCTTAGGAAAGTCTTAGACATACAATGGAAACTTGATCATTGACCTCAATTCTCATCTTAACCCTTAACAGCACAGTGACATTTTTGAAAACTATTTACTTTCTTTTTATTGATGTTATTTTCATAAAAACTTACAAATAGTTCCAGGGTGTGGGGTGGGAAGGAGTATATATTATTGAGAAACATATGTTTTTAGGCATATATATATTTGTGAAGAAGAACCTGCATCAGAAATATGCCGTGAATTTTTTTAAAGTCTACAAACCTATTTGAAATCAATTTAAATAGCTTTTAATGGTATTTTAGAAGGACAAAAATCACAAAATGATGGAATTAATCTATTTTGTAAGCCTGAGTTGTTTCTTAAACATATACAAGGTGTTATTGATAAATGGAAGAGAGGCGTACTACAGTGGTTAAATTGTACCAAAAAAAAACCTCTCTTAGCACAATATATACACATATGTAATACAGATACACACAAACTATATACAAATATATGTTTTAGACTGTAGGATTTATTATCATCCATGTATGATAAAGTCAATATACCAGGAGATAATTGCTATTGAAAAGATAGTTTGTAACCCAGTCTCCAAGAAAGGGGCACACCATACATGCAGCGCCAGGTGGAGAAGCACCATGATCAGTCAGGACACAGAAGAAGCAACAGGAAAGCATGGTTTTCAGAGGAAAGTCAAAGGGACACAGGGTAAGCAGATTTAGAATTTTTTAGTTTTCCGCATATCCATGCCTCTGTTTCAGTTGTGTTCCTCCATTTATTTTGTTCATTAGATTCCACATATAAGTGAGATCATATGACACTTGTTTTTTTTCTGAGTGAGATCATATGACACTTGTTTTTTTTCTGACTTCTTTCTTTCACTTAGCATTATAATTCCAGGTCCACCCTTGCTGTCAAAAAAGATAAGATTTTCGTGTGTGTGTGTGTGTGTGTGTGTGTGTGTGTGTGTGTTTATGGACCAGTAGTATTCCGTTGTGTAAATGATGCAGTGTGTAGAGTATATTTTTTTGAGTTGTACACTTGAAACCTGTATGGTTTTGTGAACCAATGCCATCCCAATACATTCATTTAAAAAATAAACAAAAGGAAAAGAAAAAAATCACAGAAAAAAAAATAATTACATATAGGTCTTAGTTATGATCTAAGTTCTGAGCAGGTTTTCTAGGTCAGCATTTAAAAACAACTCTTAAAATAATTTAAATTTTTAGTCAATACATTTTCTATTTTCCAAACTTAAAAAAAGAGAAAAAAGTCTAGTATTAAAGAATTTCATTGAGACTGGATGTAGAGGCTGTCATGAGTTCTCTGGTACCTACCTGGCCCTGGGCTGAGAGTAGGGAAGGAGATAGTGGCTTAACCTGCCTGAGCTGCATAAAGGAGGTGGTTGGTTAGTATAGGCTGTCAATTGGCTGTTTGCACACTCCCAGGAGAGTCCTTTGCTATCTCCAAGAATTAGCTATCCCTCTAAAGGCAGCCTCTCCAGGATCATCAAGCCCTCAGATGTCAGAGCATCATAAAACATAGAAATTGAATAAAAATATGATTGACAAAATATGTTTATATGCTATGAATATTATATGTACATGGGACATTTAAGGAGGCCACATAATATCCTATATAATAAAGAGGAAATATGCAAATTGACCATCATGCTTTCGCACAAGATGGCCGCCCCCATGTGGTCACAAGATGGCTGCCACAAGATGGCCAGCGGGGTGGGGGTGGCAGCTGTGGGCGATCAGGACAGCAGGAGAGGGCAGATAGGGG